>NW_008611593.1:23194-53666 GCF_000691845.1 Merops nubicus | reverse complement strand
AGGAGGGGTGGCAGAGGCTCCGTGAGCCACCAGAGCTGGCACAGAGCTGGGGCCACCGCCCGCGGCTCCGCGCAGGGGGGGCGGCGAGGTCGCGTCTCTGGGTCACCCCCTGGTGACTGAATTCTGCTGTGCCCTGGCGTGGGGACAGAGCTCGAGAGAGCTCCAGGCACTTCCCACCGAGCTCTGAACCTTCCAGAAGTTATCATTTTAGGGAAGCAGAAGGTGCCAGCGTGCACCAGCAGCGACTGCTCTTGTCCTGGCCATACTTACACACGCTGTGGTAGGTCACCTCGTGCATATTAGGAGCTCAACATGCTGGGAAAGCTCATTTTTGATAATGCTATTAAAAAAAAATAAATCACACTAAGTCTTCACGAGTGCAGAGATGGTGAATATTGCAATTTTTTATCAATGCAGGTTGTGTGAAATAAACCAGAGTAATACATAGAACCTGCAGGGGAAAATATTGTCAACAAGTCTCAGGCTCTTCATTTGAATTTGTCTGTGTTTTCAAACCACAGTTGTGAAACCATCAAGAAGATGGCTTCAGAAATGACCAAAATGGAATCCAAATTTTTTTTCTAAATACCAGCACGCAGTTTTAAAGCAAAACTTCCTACATTTTGGGAAACCAAACGTTATGAACAACCCCATGTATGTAGCATGTTTAGAGAAAGGAGTCCTGGTGCAAGGGCCAGGTCCCACCTCTCCCACTGCCAGGGAATGGTGAAGGCCTTTGACCCACCTGAGAATGAGTTTTGGGTCGGTTCCAAGCAATTCTCACTTTCTAGCTGGGAACTCCCAGTTCAGGCACCTCTCCCCTCCGTGCAGAAGGAGACCTGAGGCGTTTTTCCCAGCAGACCACGTCAGACACACCCCTCCCTGGAAGCCCCATCAATACCCGTTCCCTGGCTCTGGAAGCCATCCAAGATTTGAGGGGAAAGGATCAATCAGTTCCACGGGAGATGCTTTAAAACCCTTCCTCTGAGATCAGAAATATTTCAAAGAGGCAGCTCTATTAGATGGGCACTTCAGCCAAATCTTTAAAATCACTGCAATCCACAGAGAACAATAACTTTTTTTTTTCTTTTCAAATGCTTATTATTCTCTTGGTTTCTGATTTCCTAGGAATATTTTGATTCACTTAATGCTTGGAACATCTCCTTCAATGCTGAATTAAAAATGAAGAAATTGCACGTTGGTGATAATTAAATAAAATGTCTTTCTTCAAATGAGAACAGTTTTGTCATGTCAGACAATAAACTGATCCAGCCAGCACAGGCAGGTCCCCTCCTCCCCAGCTGCCTGTGGGACAACTTGGCATCAAAGCTACAGACTTGGCTGACAGAATTGCTCAGGATGCTCTCAAGAGGCTTCTTCCTCCCAGTCATAGAATCATAGAATGGGTTGGGTTGGAAGGGACCCTAAAGATCATCCAGGTCCAATCTTCTGCCACGGGCAGGGACACCTCCCACTAGAGCAGGTTGCTCCAAGCCCCATCCAACCTGGGCTTCAACACCTCCAATGATGGAGCATCCTGTGTTAGGGTCTCAGCACCCTCACTCCAACCTGATCTTCAACACCTCCAGTGATGGAACATCCACAGCTTCCCTGGACAACCTGTGCTAGGGTCTCACCACCCTCACAGTACAGAACTTCTTCCTAATTTCTAATCCAAATCTCCCCTCTTCCAGTGTGAAGTCACCACCCCTCATCCTACCCTTGTAAAAAGTCCTTCCCCAGATGTCCTGTAGACCCTCTTCAGACACTGGAAGTTCACACTAAAGTCTCCCTGGAGCCTCCTCTTCTCCAGGTTGAACAACCCCAACTCTCTCAGCCTGACCTCATAGGAGAAGGGTTCCAGCCCCCTTGGATCATCTTCATGGCCCTCCTCTGGACCCACTCCAACAGATGGTGAAGGCCCCTTTTCTGTTCTTTACAGCTTTGTCAAATTTTAAGCAAAAATATTTTACAACTGTTTGCCTGATTTTTTCTTTGTTTTTTCCAAAGAATTCAGGCAGAAAATGGTTCATCTGCTTCTGAAAATTACCTTTATCTGGTAACATTTGTTTCAGCCCCCTGATTAGGTTGTGGAATTTGGTTCCCTTCAGAAGACACCAACACATCCATGTCCCCACCCATGTGTATTGAACGTGCCCCTCGTGCTGAGCTCTAGGCATGTGGTGCCCACCCAAGACCAAAACCAGCTTCACCATCAGGACATCCTGACCGAGCTGGGAAGAAAAAATGTGACCCAGCTCTGTCAGAACTGTGTCCTCGATGCCTCCAGCAGGCTGAGAACAGGCTGCTGAGATGTTCCAGGAGACCTGAGATGGAGAGGAGTGGGAGAGAAAGAGGGAGAGGAATTTTTCTTGCACTGCAGTTGCAGGCATCCTCCTCCTTTCAGCCTTCTGTTGGAGTATTTCCCTGAAAAAGCCACAACGCCTACTTAAAAAGCAACATCAAGTATGCAGAACCCACTGGTGACAGTGCCAGAGCCACGACTGCTTCCTCAGCCTGCTCTGCACGTGTTATGACGTAGCCTCTGATTAAACAATCAAACATTACTTCATTTTCTGCCCAGCCCCTACCTCATCCAGCTCCCCGAGCAGGCAGCGCTCACTTCATCAGCAGTGATTCAATATGTTGCTGTATCCTCAGCGTGTCCCCAAGGCTCCTCCTGCAGAGCCCTTGCCACACACTGAGTCAGAATTAATAACTTTTTCCTGGGTTTTTACTGTCTTCATCATCACTACAGTGCCTGAGTGTTTCAAACCCAGTAATTTCATTTCACAAGGTAAGTGATATTGTTGTCCCTGTTTACAGAGGGGCAACTGGTCGACAGGCTCAGTGTGATTAAGATAAAAATGCTGTTGATTTTAGGTGCTGAGTTGGAGTTTGGGTTGGGTTTTTTTTTTAAGACCTGTTTTCTATGATCTTCTCTTGAAGGCACTGCCAGGGCAAAGCCAGAGGTGTTGGGATGGGCAGAGCTGGAGCCACCACGGCACTGCTGGGCCCATCCTGCTCACATCTCTCTGAATGTGTGTCTGACATGTTGCCATTGCTGGTCAGGATGTATTTGTTGTTGTTGGGTGTACAGAGCCATGCACAGGTTATATCACCACAGAATTGTTTGGGTTGGAAGAGATCTCTAAGGTCATTGAGTCCATTGAAGATCATCCAGTCCAACCGTTCCCCCAGCATGTCCAGGTCCCCCCTGACCCTTGTCCCTCAGCACCACATCTCCACAGCTTTTAAATCCCCCCAGGGATGGGGATGGAGGACTTTGTCCAAAATATGAGTCAGAAAGGTTTTGTTTGTAAGCTGCTTCAGAGGTTCATCAGTCCACATCAGCATTAAAAACCTGGGCACAAAGTCATAACCACAGGCAGCATTTTCACACTCCTATTTCCCTGAATGTAAAACTGTGCCCTTTTCTTGAATTTAATTATTTTCATTGAAAGATAGACAGGTGGCTCACCACAGAAAAGAAAATCACACGTGTAATTTCATACATTTTTCCTGGCTGGCTGTTTTAATAGAGGCTAAGAGAGAACTCAATTTTAAGAAGCACCAGATCTGCAGGGCTGCTAAATACCTTCACCTCTGCAGCAGCTCAGACCACAGCCACCGGATCACTAGTTGCTAGTAGGAAATTCTACACGAGGATGTATCTTGGTTGAGTCCCCACTGAGCAAGGTGCCACGCTCTCAAACGCCATCACAGCTGGCACTCTTCTTAATTAGCCCTGACAAATCTTGATAATGAATCACTGAGAACAGGAGTTAAGCATAAAATAGAGCAAACAGCAAGAATCTTATGTAACTCTTCCTACTTCAATGGCTGCAGAAATTGAGTCATGAGATTGCTCTGGAATGTTTTGCAGCAGAAATCAGGAGCGTTCTTTGTAATATATATATATATTTTTAAGGTCTCTTTGTGGCTGTGCACTTTTTATAAGAGTACAGATCTTTTCTTCAGCTTTTGTGTTTATTCCCTTGATGTGTCTCCACACTCATTTTGTAGGAAGTCTGGTCTGTGCAAGATTTCATCCCTGGTACAACAAGCAAACTCAGGCAGCATACATTGATGATCTGCTCCCTCCAGATACTGATCAGATGCTTTTCTGTTGATGTGGTTTTATGATATAGATTCTTACCTTAATTCATTTGCTCTGATAGATTATTTGGCAATCATGACTTTTTCCCCTTTCTTGGTATTTAATCTTGTTAAAATTGGTATTTAATGACTTTCTTTTACGCCCTATTATACTCCCTTTTAAAGTGAATCTTGTCCTTTGTTTCACTTCTCTCAATATCCACACTGTGGGCTACTGGGTCCTGATGTTAATCATAGAATGTCTGGGCTGGAAGGGATCTCCAAAGGTCATCTGGTCCAACCCCCCCACCATAAGCAGGGACATCTCCAACTGGATCAAACTACTCAGAGCTTCATCCAGCCTGATCTTGAATGTCCCCAGGGATGGGGCCTCCACCACCTCTCTGGGCAACCTGTTCCAGGGATCTATCACCCTCATACTGAAGAACTTTCTCCTAATGTCTAACCTAAATCTGCCCTTTTTTAGCTTAAAGCCATTACCCCTCGTCCTGCCACTACAAACCTCTCCAGAGAAGTCATCAGCTGGGTCATGCTCTGCTGTGCTGCATCAGCTCAGATGGATCAGGGTCCACCTGCTGTGGAGAAGACTTCTTCTCAGTCCTTTCCCTCTCTTCCTCTCCTATCAGCTCTCTGTGACAGCCATCTGAAAGCACTTTTAAACAAAAGAAAGATGTACTCCAGCCCATGCTCATAACAGCTCCTCAGCTACTGAGGTTCCTGCAGCCTGGGTGACAGCCTGGCAGTTTCAGTGTGCTCCTGCTTCAAGACTTCATGGGTTTTCCACAGGAAAAAAAAATATTAAAAAATTTACAGTGACTGGAACCATTTCCTTCATCTATGAGCTTCTCCAACAATACACTTTTGTTTGGGATGCTTTGTTGTTGTAATTATTGAAGCAAGATTCTTCGAACCTCATGTAGGGATTTGAAAAGTTCAGGTGCTAAACTTCCTCTCTCAGGCAATCTTGGGTTAATAAGAGCTTTCCAGACCAGTTGCTTGAGTATAGCAAGGAACCCAAAACCCCTTGGAGTTACTGTGGAACAAAACCAAAGTTTTCTTTATTAAAACCCTCTTCACCCAGAGCTGCAGGACATGTGTGGCTGCTCAGTGAGAGCCAAATGCCAGGGCTTCAGCTGAGCTCCAAGGTGCCAGGCTCGTGAGTGAAACTAGGTGAGCTACTTTTAGATGAAGCTCTGCTGAGGACGGCTGGGTGGGCTGACAGTCTCAGGGCTGATCCACTTCCACTGAGGTCGATGAAAACTCATTAATTTAAAAGATTGGACCGTTAATTTGAATGCTATTGCCAGAACAAGGGGAGCAGGTCTGAAGGATTAAATGCAGGACGAAGGGCATCCTCGCGGGCTCGTGACACGACTCCTGTAGCTGGATACAGGCAGAAGCAGGTTAAACCCCTGGAACAGGAGATTAACTGGGCCACGAGCGATGCGAAAAGCCTCTGTGTGAGTATCAATATTCTTACACCTAAGAGAAAATGGATTTTATCCTCAGTTAGCTCAAATCAATGCCTCTGCTGTTCTCGGTGGAGCTGAACGCCGCTACGACGGCTGAAGATTCGACTCGGTGCAAATTGTGGTGCCCCGGGGTGAAATACAGGCACTGGCTTAATACCTTCACTGGAGTCCCAGCCAGACTTCAGACAGCCTGATGCTCCTCTCTCAGAGACAATTATTGTTAGCCAGAAACCTCGTGGGAGATGTGCAAACAGCTAGAAAAAGGCTGTGGCTGTTATCCCCCACGGCATGGGCAGCGTCGGTCGGGTCTGCCACGTAGCTGTCCTCCTCCAAACTGCTGGCATTCACTTTTGTTAGCTTCCTCAGTTTGACCAAAAGACTTTGTCTGACCCAAGCTGAACACTTTTGAATGAACATTTTACATATTTTCACTATTTTTTTTCCCATGACATGAAAGCAAATATTATTATTTCTTTTTATTAGTGCATTTTGTTGGAAAAGAAGAGTTCAAAATGTAGCTGGTTTACCTGCAAGCTGCAATCCAGATGCTGGAGCTGTCTGTGAGGACTGTGACCACGTCAGCAAGCAGGAGCAGGTCTGCAGAGTGAAGGTCCTGGCTGAGGACCCAGCATCCAGCTGTGCCTGGCTCAGGGTGTTTGCTTTGGGCTGGCTCTGCACTGGGCTGGATGTCACCAGGGATGCTGCTGGAGCCCATCTCCCACATCATTTAACTAAAGTTAATTTTCCTTGCTTCAAAACCACGTCCCTGTGGAAGGCAGAGAATGGTAAATGCAGGCAGGTGGGAGATGTGCTGCTAAAACACAGCCCCAAGCTCCAGGAGGGCACTTTTGTGGGCACCCCTCCCTGATAACTCCATCAATGTCCTCTGCTCAACACGTACACAGTCCTGCTCTGAGGCACAGAAACACAGCAAAAGTATCAAATCTTGCATCGATTTCTAAGTAAATATTGAGGGAATAGTGTAAAATACCTAATTTCATACCCCACCTTTGACACAGGTGAAAAGCACTGCATGGCAAGAACTGCTTCATGCTGAACAACTCCTGCAAGTATTATTTTATTGTGATGCACACGGCTGAAAAGCAAATCTGATACAGAAATTGGATCAAACCTTGTACTCTGTGGCAATCTAATTTTATCCTGACATGTTGATTGCTTGCTCTTCATCTGCAGTTGCTGTCCCAAAGGGTGCTAAGTGAGAGGAGCTGTGGTTTGGTGGTTGGTATTTTTTTCTTTTCCCTGCAAGGAGATGACATGAAATAAATTCAGAAGAACACACAAGAACAATGTGGGGTTTGTTATTCAGGAGCTCTGAGGAAAGATTGGAGCTGAGATTTTTGAGGGCTTCCACACAAACAGGGATGGTAAAAAATGTAATCTCTGATGATGGAATCTCTGGCTAATAAATCATATAGAGCCACTGCAAAACAGAGGGACTAGGGCAGGTTGGGGCTTTTGAAAATCCCTCCACGGTGCCCTCACTGCCTATCATCAGGTGGGAAACACTGAATTTCCTTGCAAACTGGTTCTTTGTCATCCATAGCTCATAGATTCTACACCGAAATTCAGGTGTAGATTTTACTGAGGGGTTTTGAGTTAAATAAGGAAATCAGGTGCACGTGTAACACATTTAGGAGAGGGTGCTGAGCTTTGCTGCAGTGTATAATTAATTACTTGTTATTTAAATAAAAGGGCTTGTAAAAATGAAAGGATTTTTTGCCAGCTTCCATGGATATAAAATGACAACTAGGAAGCCAAGCAATCCCAGGGTGGGACACAGCAAACAAGACCACACACCAGCCCAAAGGCACTACCAGAAGATGCTTTGGGACACTTCACTAGAAAGAACATCCCTTGCTCAGAAATGTTCATTTCAACAGAAAAGGTGCAGAATTGGAGCATTTCCCCTCGTTTAGTTCTATTAGAAATGCAGAAGGTAGGGCTGCCTCTCTCTGCAGTTAGAATCCCAGCACCAAGACCTGTGTCCAGTCTCACCCTGTCTCTCCCCTGGGGTTCCTGGGTCCCATTCAGCAAATATTTATGTGCAATAAGCCTTCTAAAGCTGGAAACTGATGTGGATATTTGCAGGACCAAAACACAGGCACTCATTTTCTTGTAAATATTTATGAAAAAAGAAACTCAAAGACCAACTCACCATCAGAAAACATCCTTTGCACCACAGGACAACTCACCGTTTCTCACCCAAATGTCATAAATCCAAACTTTGAAGTGTTGCTTAATTTTAGCAACTTTTTCTTTTTTTTTTTCTTTTTCTCTTGACCCAGATTTTACTATTGGGAAATAAGATGTTCATGCAGCAGTATTAATTTCACCAGAATTTATTTTTGTATTAAAATAGCAACATTTTTTTCTCCTTTCCCTGTATTTCCCTACCTTAATAGTGTTCTGCATTATCTAGAAGTTCAGAAGTTTTCTTTTATTCCTACTTTTCTTTCTCCATTAACTTAGGGTATAGCTCAAACTGAAAATTTTAAAACACAGAAATGGTGGCTGAGGATTGGCATTAGTAGACAGGAATAAATCATCTTTTGACAAGGTTTTTATTCAAGGCAATGCAGTTTAGAGAAACAGAAAATGAAATGAGGAGAGTGATGCTGAGGGCACCACGTTTTCAGAGGGTTAATTCCATGGGAGGACAGCAAAGAGGTGAAGCAGCACTGGCTGGAGACTAAAGGTGGCCTCCAGTTCTAGCTGGGCCACAAACATGAAGAAAAATCAGTATCCTGGCCAAAATTCACTAACTTTTCTGATTGTTGAATTCACTAGCACCTTCCTGATCATGAGGAACAAAAAGCATCAATGGGATTTGAAGAGAGGAACGAGGACAAGACAGTCAAAACTGTGAAAGCACTTAGGGAGGAATAAAACCCTCTTGTGTTTCTTCTTGTGTTCTCTTCTTAACTTGTCCATTTACACTTTGGTTTCTCAATAGTCAGTCTGTTGTGTAAGGAAGTCCCACACCAGCAGAGGTACCTCCTGGCTGGCTGCACTTCCAAAGGGCAAAGCTTCCACCATGGCTATGAGAAGGCTGCTGACCACCTTCTAGCTTAAAGGAAACCACCTAACTTTCCATGAGTTTCTTTTTTTTTGTCTTTTTCTCCATTAATCCCAAACATTAATTCTGATTCAAACCCATAGATCATCAACGTGCCATCAAAGCAATGTTTTATAGTCAGCCAGATTAAGAAGTGTTGAGCATTAAAGCTACATCATTTGAAATCACAGTAACTACCCACAGTCTTTTTGAAACAGAGCAAATTACCTTTACTTTTTATTGCCAGAAAGAAGGTCCATTTCCAAAATATGAATTTTTACTATCATTTTATATCGCTCTCTGTTTTTATGAAGCAAAAGTTATGAAGGCATTTGAAACATAAATTACTTGAAACTTCTCCTGCTTAATTCCCACTAGAACTAAGCTCAAATTCTCTAGATGAAAGTCTCTTGGAGTTCATTTTCCATTTCTACACCAATATAATTACAGTATTTTTCACATCTAACACAGTCTGAAAATCAGGTGAAGTAAAAAATGGCCATCAGTACAATCCTTGTGGGAAACAAACCTGTTCCACACCCACCTTTGGTGTCCAGAGCCTCCACGCTGGGTTTATCAGCAGGATCTCAAGTCCCTGCACACATGTTGGGGGTCTGAGGCTGGAATTTGGAGAAGATAAAATTCCCCCTTGGGCCAGAGTCTGCACACCTACGGATGAAGGAGCTGTCCCCTTGCACACTTGTAGGGGAGAAGCCTCCAGGTAGCACAGCTGTGGAGGAGAAACAGGACTGTGAAGAAGGAGATATTACCCAGCAAAGGGCCAAAAGCTGGAGAACCAATAGCTAAAAAAGGCAAGTTTAGCAGCAGCATTATTTAAAATTATTTAATTGACAGTGAGTGGCTGTATAATTTGTCTTCAGCCAAAAAATCACTATGACAAAATCATCTAATGATTAACCCCCAAAGTATACTTTTAATGTCAGACCTAAAGACTTTAGGACAACGGTCCTATTTTTACTGTGTCATGTCATATTTCTCATTTTATGGATGCAGTTCTTAGGCAAGAGGCATAATTTCTTATTTGGTTCACCCTGCAAGAAGTCTTTGCCTTCTCCTGAAAGACCCACTCAGAAAAGCATTCACGGAAAGGTTACAGCAGACAACGAGAACAACCACCCTAAAACCACCATCAATTTTGGGCATTTCCATCAATCCAGCTCCTGCCGACGCTCCCATTGGAGCTCTGGGTGTTAAATGATTTCTCACTTTCATTCTTAGTCTGAAATGGCACAAAATTCTCACATTTAGCCACTGCTGGAAGCAATGCAGAGAAAGCTGCAAAGCTCCTGGGTCTCTGCGAGAGGCAGGGAGCGTTTTGCCTAAAATGTACCTATTTCCCTCAGCATACTTCATGCTAATTGAGTTTTAAAACCTGAGCTGAGCTTCCTGGTGGCGGTTCCTGGCCCATCACGCTGTGTATTTTGGGGCCATGCTGCATCTCCTGGGACCTGGGTTCAGTTTTCCACAGCTTTCCTGTGCAGGACTCCAGGGAGTGATCTCATTTCTTTCTAACGCAGTTCATCTTCTGCTCAGTAATAACACATCCACTAATTCACATAGCTCCAAGACACTTAGAACTATAGCAATAAAACTTGCAAACATATGAGGAATAGAAAAGCATGTAAATATGATTCAAACCCAATCTGAAGTTACTAAAATCCAATTGAATTGAAATCTCTCTTCTTCCTCTTCCCCTAGCTGATGTTTCCCCAAAGCCACTCTCTTGAATTACAAGTGCCTAGTCACCCTTCATCTAGATCACTTCCATTTCCACATCAAAAAAAAGCCACTTTCTTGCATTGCTTGTGGAGGAAAGAGATTGAAGTATGAAAACACACTTCATATGTGTTTTATATTCATGAAATGACTGAACAATGAGGAACACGTCTCCCAGTATTGAAAATTCATTGCAGGAATGAAACTAAAAAACTGTCTTCCTGTCTTCTCACTCTTTTCAATGGGTAGAACCAAAGGGTTTGAACATCTTAGCAACAGTGACCACTGTTAACACTGAACAAGTGAGTATAAACTGGATTTGGATAAGCACAGGGGGGCACGTGGCAAGTTTCTCACCATCAGAAGACTTTTAGCTGGAGCAGGAGAGGCAGCACTAGGCAAAGGGATGTCACCTGGTAAAGTGGCCATGCTGTGGTGGCACCTGGAGTCTTTTTTTTGGTGAAAAACTGGTTGTTCCCAGTTTTGCAGCCCCACAGAACACCAAGGCTGTTGACTAGACTTGGTTGGCATCACTGTTGTCTGAGGGCAACATGAGGTTGTGGAAAACAGAGCTCCTCAGATGAATGTGTTTCTTCTCATGGGATTAGAAAATTGACTGACAAAGGTGGTGATCTTGAACACAGACCATCTGCATGGTGGCTTCAGTGCTGGGAGCTCGTGCCTTTCTGCCATCAGGAGCAGCAGGGACAATCTACTCCTAGCTACAGCTTAAATGCAAAACCTCATCTGCAATACATCAGGTCGTGTCGATGCCTCTTATCAAAAACAGCCCTAATATTCAAAATTTAGAAACACCATCTGTTAAGAGACTTTGTTAAATAAAAATATCTCATTACTGAATGTAGGTCTTGGAGAGAGATCACTTTCTTTCATACACATCTGATTTTCCTGAGCTGGACAGTCACAAATAGTTGTCACTCAGTATTTCTGAACAATTTCCAAAGGTTTCTGACAGGAGACATGTTCCTAACCCATAGCAATAGAAATAACTGTACTGTTAATCTGAAACTGGTGATAACTCATGACATTTGAATTATGTTGCTGAAAGGTGTCTTTACCAGCTTTATCTCTGCTGGTAAATAACATTTCCCCTAATTGCAGAGATAAATCTGTGGAGGTATGAAGGCACAGTTGAAAGCGATGAGAACGTTTAATAAATTATGCCCCAGGAATGGAGAACGTGATTAGATTCAACACGTTGACCACTGGGGTTTTTTTGGATCTGCTTGATAGAACCACAGACCCTCAGGATGGCAACACACTCTTCATCCCAGTGATAAATCTAAAGGGGGTGAAAACACTTAGTCTGGTAATTATAATTGTTCCAAGAGATCTGAGCAACCAATGAGCCATAAAAATCCTTTTTAGCTATACAAGTTCTTCTGGCTTCTTGCAAGAGGGAAGAGAGCATCTATTATCTGCTCTGCTTATAAACAGCAGACCTTTAATTATTTTGTTTTTCAAGAGAAGTTTTATGAAGACATGGTTATCTTTTGTGGTCGGAATTTGTCACCTCTGGGGTTCAGACCCTTCCCACAGATCTGTAAAATCTACAGACATTGGAGAGAGCTCAAAACTGTAGTTTATTTTTTAAATAATTTTTTTTTTAAAAGTCAATCTTCTTAAAAATTCCATCTTAAGTCCAAAATTTTACAAAAGCCAAGGGACCTTTATCTGAAATGGCCTTTGTCTTCATGCTTTGTTCTCAGTCTTATAGAATATTGTTATATCTTCCTCTTGTTATTTTTGGCAGTGGATAAAGACAACTTCTCTTAGCTACAATTGATCATTTGAAGTGTAGCCTCACCAAAAATCACCAGCACAACTTCCTGGGTGTCCTACACTTCCACAGCTCACTGACACCAACACAAAGTCTGAGACAAGGACAGTGCCAACACCTGGATGGCAGAAGTCTCCAAGTTTGGCTCTAGAGAACACAGGTTGTGGAATGAACAATGACTTTTCTGACCTAGGTAAAACAGAAGAATGCTCAATACAGCACACAGGTTGGGGTTCATAACTCATAAATCATGATTATTAGACACAGTTTCATCCCAAAATTTCTATCCCACTTCTGGAAATGTCCTTTCAGCTGAGTCCTGGAGGAAAGGCCACAAGCTCAACCTCTGGGACCTCCTTAGGGGGTAAACAGAGAAGTTAATTATCAAGCTCCCAGTCTAGTTCCCTTTGCCAGAGCTGCATTCATTTAACAATGGAGCATAACACCAAAATTGCTCCTTTTTAATATTTGCAAAGATTTTCATGTCACACTAGGGGTGGCTACGTCTCATTACTGCTGCTTCTTTATTTTCATATTATTGATGTACTTGCACTTTCCATATAAGTATTAATTAATAAACTACATCCTTAATCCATGTGTTCTCTCAAAAGGAAGGATTCTTTGGCATGATATCTTATTTATGTTCAAGTGACAGAAGTGGCAGTCTGGTTCTGATACCAAGTTTTCTCTCATTGAAAGGATTTCCCACATTTTCTTTTTCCAGATAATATATAAAGACAAAACTCTTTATTCTCTATTTTTCTTCAGTAAAAGGCTGGAGGAGAATTTGCAGTTAATGGCCAGAGTACTTGCTCCGTGGAGCACACCAAAAGGCTGCCCATGAGATTTCTGAATTTTTGGGGGGTTGGAAGAGCAGCTGAGGAAGGCCAGCACACTTCTCCACTGGATGGAGGTCCTGCAGGTTAAGTTTTCTTTATAGTTGATCTTGTAATTGCACCCCATGAGGAAATTAATCATGAGAATCTTCTTAATTCAGGCCTTAACAGAAGCCAACAGATAGGCAGGGTTGAGGAACACACTGGTGGACAGCAGCATCTATCTCTGTGGTGGTTAACACCAACTCTTCATTGCAGACTTCTGCTTCATTACACACCAAAAACAAACCCCACTGGCCAAAAAACAACCAAGGACCAAAAATTAGGTACATCCACTGCCATTTTAAAATCAAGCCTCTGGGCTCGAGACCAAAGATTAACCAATAAAAGGTGTTTTATGAGGAAACTTGTATGAGGGAGGAACAAATGGGCTGCAGAACCCGGAGCTGGCGTGCAAACCTGAATTAATAGCTTAATGTGATTCAGTCCTTACTGGTTGCCTGGAAACTAACTTAGAAAAAAAAAGTAAAAGCAGAAACTGTAATGGGTGTAGAGGGCTAATAGGGAGTTATTGATGCCACCAGACTGTTAGACAGTCTGATGTATTTCTAACAAAATCACTCAAAATGCTCCTTTATTATTACATGTTATTCGGAATAACAAGGTCTGAGGCCAAAGGAGATAAAATATGACCTAGTGCTGGTGGCTGCTGCAGGCAGGAGAGCCTGGCGGCAGGCTGGGAGCTGCCATCGTACCACCGAGGGACCAGCTGGTCTCCTCCCTGCTCCTGCTTTTCTCACCTTTTTTTAATTTTAAACATAACATAACTCGTGTTCTCTAACAGCAAAAGCCACGAAGCTCTTGAGTATTCCTCACTAAGTCAGCTGGCTTGAATTAACCCCATAGATCTGCTCAAAAAAGGTGAGTTTAGGAACTCAAACCCTATGGATCTGCTCAAACAAGGTGAGTTTTGCAACTCAAACCCTATGGATCTGCTCAAACAAGGTGAGTTTAGCAACTCAAACCCAACCTCCCTTCTGCCCGGACGCGGCTGTTGGCCAAACACCGTTTGGGGGAAGGTTTCATTGGTTGCTTACAGTGATGTTTGTTGGGGGAAGGACCCAACAGCACCTGCTCAAGCTCATTGTTGTTCCAAAGGCTGCCAAGGCCTCTCCTTGGGCAGAGGAATCCCAGCAGAGGTTGCAGGAGAGGTCTGTGGGCAGGGGCACTGCCAGCAGGACCAGGGGACGGGCAGCAGCCGTGGCTGGCAGCAACGCATCAAGGCAAATGCTTGAGTGATGCAAAGGTTCCCACTATTCCCAGACTCCAGTGAGGACGTGATTAATTTGGGAAGAGGTGAGGTTAACTGACTGGACTAAAAATGCACCATTTAGCCAAGGAAGAGAGCGGGTTCCTGACTGGCATCACAGAGCATGCCCCGTTTTGGGGCCGGTTGCCCCCCGCAGCACGTGGCTGCTCAGCTGGAGCAGCTCCAGCACCCACACGCTGCTCCCCAGGTTTCCATCCTGAAAGAGTGGCTCAGGAAGGGCAGTTTTTATCCTCATTATTTTTGACAGGAAGCGGGTCAGTTTAACTAGTTTAAAATTCAGCTGAAGCACCACCTCTTTCCTCATTACTTTTGGATGTATAAATAATGCATCAACAACACTCCAAGAAGAAAAAGCCACGAAACCTTCAAAATCTTCAGCCTGAGACCATCCACAAACATACAAATAACCACTTCAGACTTCAAAGGCAAATCCTGGTGTATTCTCAGGGATAATTTCATGTGTTAGAAACAGCTTTGAATACAGACTCTATCTCCATATCAAACGGGCCTGTGCACAGGGGATGTGTAACATGCATCAGAAACTAGAACATATCATGACACACAACAGTGCAGAACTAATTTTGAGCCTGCTACTGATCTATCTATTATGTCAAGATATTGAATGGATACCTCAAGAGCATTTTAAAGTTTCTAAACAAAGCAAGTCATTATCTCGGATTAAAAATGGACTTTTAGACGGTTTGGTTACTGAAAAACTAACAAACTGTAATTTGTTTTTAAATTTCACAGTTCCCTTTCCCATTTCTAAGTGAGCTACAGCAATAAAGTATCAACACAGAGGTCAAATGTCACACCAAAAACGTTTAAGAACTTAGAGAGGTACATTAAATCTTACAACCTAAGATAAACATAATCACAAAACCTTTTTATTGCTACTCCTTAGAACCTGGGGATATAAACAGCATTTAGCACAACAGTTAACTTTTTTTTTTCTTTCACTATTACCCCATTATCCACAACTTAAATATTCCATGCTTCTCTTTTGGGTCCTTGAATCAGCAAAGCCAAAAGGTGGATCCATTTCAGAGTGAGTCTTCAGTCCTTGGATTTACAAGAAATCAGGGGAGGGAGTTTTTAAAAGGACTTGTAGTGGTAGGATGAGGGGCAATGGCTTCAAATTGGGAGAGGTGAGATTTAGATCAGGTATAAGGAAGAAGTTCTGCACAGTGAGGGTGGGGAGACACTGGCCCAGGTTGCCCACGTGAACCCAACCCCCAAGCATCTAATTTGCAGGCTGGTGTCTCAATGATACTCTGCAAAAGTAGAAGCATGCAAAAACCTGGTACCTAAACCAGCCATGTGCTTGAAATTATTGACCTGCCCCTTACCTGAAGTGGATTTCACAAGGAAAAGCCAGTGTGGAGAACCTGGGCATCAATGATAACTGTGGGGAAGATGTTTCTGAACTGCTCCCTGACAAGCTGGGCTTCCTACGGGCAGCAGGGTGCAGCCAGCCAGCTTGGGGGTGTCAGGGGCCTTATTCTGCTTCTTTAGCATTTCCTAAATCAGAAGAAAGCTGTGCAAGAAGCAGAAATAATTTGACTTGATGTTATTATCTGCAGCCCAGATTGAAGACTTGCTGTCATCGGGCTCCAAAGTGACCTCCACACTGGCCAGAACAGACTGAGGAGTCCTTGAGATGGGCCTGTTGAGAGGGAACGTGGAAGCTCAGGTGCTATTTTTGCACACTCCTTTCCCTGCCTATAACCACCCCACAGCTCCTGGAAGGATATGTGATTAGCCTGGAGCTATTATGCCAGCAAACTACAGCTCAAGACAACTCTCATCAGAACCTTTTAATGTAAATTGCTGTCTCCTTCTTGCCATCTGTGGAATTAAAGGGATTTATTTTAGCTCAGGAACTGTCATCTTTGTAAACTTTTTGTGGTGGACGTGATGAGAAGTCTCCAGAGGCCTTTTCTTCTGCAAAGATGTCCTCCTGAAGTCCAAAAATGTCAAAGTCTTTTTTTTTTTCCTTTTTCTTATAGTTGCTGGAATAAGCCATTCATAGATTGCCATTCTGCATAATAATTCATAGATTACAAATACTGCTCTTTATAGGCAAAGTAGAAACTCCTAAAATCTCCTGGTTTTAATGGGAATGTTGGCAGGTCCTTTATTATGTCAAAGCAAGCAGAGGTGTCAAAAATTCAGGTATCAAACCATCAACACATGATAAATGAGTGAACTGCTCACGTCACACCACTTATTAAGTTGGTACCATGAATTATTTCATTGTAAAGATCAATGTTTACTTCAGTTTTTCTCTCTTTCCATATTACTACAGCTGTTTTCTAGAATTCTTTAAAAAACTATGAGAAGAAACAAAGAAGCAAAACCATGGGAAACAGGAGAAGTAATTTTCTTCAGGATGAGTTGTCCTGTTGTCTAAACAAAACAAGAACTGAGGTGCTGCAACTAATAAAACCCACTAGACAGGAAAGCAAGAGCTGGAGATGGAGCAAGGATGGGGTATATGTATGAAATGAAAATCCCAAAAGTTGAATTAAGACCTTTAAAAGGTCATATGAATTATTTTTTGAGAATGAATTGCTATTTATCATTCAGTTTATACTTTCTGTTAGCAAATGAGAGTTCAAGGAATACAGTTAGTGCAGGCTCAGAGGCCTTTTGATATCAGGAACTTGTGCTCATGCCAAGAGGCTCCTTCCAGCTGTCCCAAACCAGCTCTTTGGAGACAAGGGCAGAAAACTTGTCCCCAAACAGCTGGTTTGTCCTTTCTGACTTGTCCTGAGCTGCCTCAGCCCAGAGGGCTGCACAGTCCTTCCAGCCCACCCTGAGAGACCTGAACCACATTTAGTTTCTCAGAACACTCTCTGTAGTTCCAAGGATGTTGCACAGATATTAAATCCCACTGGGAAAAAACCAAACCATGAGCCACAAAGACCAGATTCCTGCAGGAAAATTGCTGCCATCACCCTTTTGATATCAGGAACTTGTGCTCACACCAAGAGGCTCCTTCCAGCTGTCCCAAACCAGCTGTTTGGAGACAAGGGCAGAAAACTTGTCCCCAAACAGCTGGTTTGTCCTTTCTGACTTGTCCTGAGCTGCCTCAGCCCAGAGGGCTGCACGGTCCTTCCAGCCCACCCTGAGAGACCTGAACCACATTTAGTTTCCAGAGCACTCTCTGTAGTTCCAAGGATGTTGCCCAGATATTAACTCCCACTAGGAAAAAAAAACAAACCATGAGCCACAAAGGCAAGACCAGATTCCTGCAGGAAAATTGTTGCCATCACACAACTAAACATGTGATTAAGGATCACTCCACAGCCATCTTTTAGAAGAGATATCACACACAATTCAGGAGCAGCATGAGAGATTCTATGAACAGTGAAATACAAGAAGAAAAATGGGGTTTCCATGTTTTTACACTTACCAGAGAGTGGTATTTTCTGAAAAAAACTTTCTGCATGTTTCTCCCAGCTTGATTTCAGCTTCTACTTGGCAGGAGACATGCCAGCAGTGATTTCCCTGCTGTGCTGCTTTGGGTAGACTCCATCTCCTAAAACACAAGGTATTTGGGTTACTCAGCTCCTCGAGCACAGCACCTGATGGCTGGTGGAGCTTTTCTGCATTTCCCAAAACTGCAGGTCCCATTCATCAGGTGCCACATAAAATATACAAGCTGATAAAACCCTCACTCCTTCCAGGATGACCACAGCACCCGAATTTATCACTAATATGTTGGAGATCTCACAACCAGCAGCATCAAAGAGCACATTAGCTTCACCTCTGCGTTTGCAGCACATCCCATCATCTAGGAGATTTTATGACAGATGGATTCAAAGGGGGAAAATCAAGAGGCCTCAGAAGCTTTTATGGCTTTTCTTGCCTCATCTGTATTTGCAAAACATCTTAACCTGGGCCCTGTGCTGCCTTTGTTTTGAGGTTTGCTCTTACAGCAGCGTTCGCTGCCTGCCATAAATAATAGAACTGAAGAACAAAAAGATTTCAATAAGCCCTGCAAGGCTCAAAGGGATGAGACACTTCCAGTGCTCACACACTCAGAGGGAGATGTTCTGACCCAGGTGGGGCTAGCAGCAAAGTCCAGTTTGGGGCAGCAGAAGTCAGTTGGGTTTGGGTTCTAATCATGATTCTGCCTGTGATTTTCTGGGTGGCCACTTGCAAATCTCTCTCCTGCTCTTAAGTTGCTTTTCTTGCATATAAAACACACATAAAATCCCTGCTTGCCCAAGCAAGGTGCTGAACTCATAGAGCATCCAAAGCTTTACATAAATACTGTGCTTTATGGAGGTAATGTGACATCAGCTTTTGGTTGGACGATTCCTTAGGGAAATAAATCTGTGCTATGTGAAATTCCTTCAGACAGAGTCCAGAAAATATATTCTAACCTCAGAGCAATACATTAAAAAAATAAACCCAAACCCCTCCAAAGGAGAGCAGCAGAATTCCTTGCAAAGAGAGTGCCCACACAGAGGCAGGTACATTTTACAATGCTCTGGACCTGTGAAACCACACAGGGTAATTTATTTACTCATGACTGCTGGCATCTAACAAGCAAGGACCAAACCCCCACAGCCCTGCCCAAAGCTGCTCCTGCATGTGCCTTCCAGCTCCTTGCATCACCCCCAGCTCTGCCTGCTCCCTGCCAGAGACAAGAGAAGATGTTTCAAACTGGTGCCTCCATTTCAGCTTTTCAGTCTTTTTCATAATTTTGGCTAGAATTACCATGTTCTCACACACGTTTCCATTTTGCTGCAAGAATCCCATGAAACAGCACTGAAAGAACAGCTTTTTTTCCCCCTTCTCTATGACAACACTTGATGAACAACTCAGCTTCATAGAAATTACCTTTGTGAGGCTATGCGGGGCACACACACCCTGTGGACTATCATGTAAAGGAGAGCTCTGCCAGCTGACTGTTGGTTAAGCTCAGCAGTGAGGCACATCTCTCATTTTTGTGCCAGTTCTCAAGGTTTTTGTTCAAATTAGTCCTGTGTTTCCATTCCAGATGACTGGTTTGGGTCTGTTTGCTGTAAGGAGACCTGTGCTAGATTGCTTCTAGAGGAACATCAGGGTGCAAGCACAGGATCAGGGAACCAGACAACCCAAAGCACAAGTGTAGGAAAAACCACAGAATCATCCAAAGGTTTGGGTTGGAAGGGACCTTTCAGGGTCATCTACCCCAGCCCCTTGCAGTCAGCAGGGATGTGTGCACCTAGAGCAGGGTGCTCAGAGCCCTGCCCAACCTCACCTGGGATGGTTCCAGGGATGGGGCAGCTATGGGACCATAGCAGAGACTCTCAGCTACAGAAAACCACCAGTGTCACTGTGTTGGGGTGAAGGGAGGAGAAAGAAGAAGGGAGATCTACTCATGGCTCTTCTTGGTTTGTGGCCATCAGCTGGCTGTGCCAAGCCAGGTGCCCAACCCACTGGGTTCCAAGCACCACTGCTGGAGCTGGCATGTCCAAATCACCTCATTGTGCTCTCATCACATGGGGATCTCAGCTCCTCTTACCAAACCTGTGCAGAGGGGAGCTCTGAGGCTGGAACAGGGGCACAATGAGGAGAGGAAGTTGTGTCATCTGAGGCTGAGCATTCAGAGCTTTTGTAGTGCTTAACTAATGGAGTTTGGTTTTTTTTCAGAGATACCAACACAATTTTACTTAAAAAGTAACATCTAAATTTTGCAAGGTACCTAAAAGTTTAAACTTAAGGTTCATCTACCTTTTTAAAAAAAAAGGGTCTGGAGAAGAACATACCTCTGCCTGTAATTTTAACAACTTCATCTTGGATTCTAATTATAGAGGGGAAAAAGAAAAAGGTTATTGTAGGCCTCCCATGGAAGTCTCTCAGATCTCAGGACAAATTGGCCCAGCCTCCAAAGGAAGAGTTTTTTAGCCCTCTTGTCAGCCATGCAATCACCTCTTATGGGGTCCTAAAGGTCAAATATTTCCATGCTTCTTATTGCATGATCCTTGTAATGGCTCTCCCAGTCTGAAGTCAGATGATAATTTTGCAGAAGATGCTTGAACAGAAACAAACTCATTAGCCTCAGAGGTTGAAGCTGCAAAATACCCTCTGAGAACACGATATAATCTTCTTTCCTTCCACACTCCATCCTGTGACCTCCAATTTTCATCGTCTTCCTTGTCTGACATGAGAAGCAGTCTGCAGTGTAAACCAGCTCCAGCACAACTGCTGGCTAAGGAGGCTTCATCTTCGGGGCAGAGTTTACAACATGGAAAAATATTTTTGCATTAAAATCAGAAGAACAGTCTCTGAGGAGTCTCTCCTCAGCACTCAGAGCATCAGAACAACATGGCACGGCGTGCAATGAAAAATCAGGCAATTTCTTCCTCTATACAGTTGGAAAGGTTTAACTAATTAAAGCAATTTTTTTGCTATAATGATATGAAATTAAGTTTTCTTTGCTTAAAAATAATAGAAAACTGCAGTTGAATCTGATCTCGTGTTTAAGCCTCTATGAAGGATATATGGCAGTGCAGACACTTAATGAGTTACTGAATGAGCTGCTGCCTTGGCTGTGGCTTTATTGCATATTCCATCTATTCTTTACATCCTTTGTTGTGAGTTATTGCCCCTCCCTTGATGTTTACGTGCACCATAGTCAAATCCTTCACCTCCATGAGCACATTTCCTAACAGCCTGAGGGGCCAGGGGGGTTTTACCAGTTTCTGTGCTTCCCAGAGCTCATGGCTGCATGGCAATGTCTGTTTAGCCACAGCCTCAGGTGTGCTGGTCCTCACCAGCATCTCCAGACTTCTGCCCTTGTCGTGAAAAAAAGGATTAAGCAAGTTCTGCTCTGTCTTGGGGGGAAAATAAGGGTCAGCTGAAGTGAGGAGAGGGTCAGAGTCGAAGCCTTTTCCATCCAATTTTTGTTCAGTGAGGTGTGGAAGTCTAAGGGGACGTGCTCACTTGGCCTGGGCAAGGCATCCTTCAAAAACAGGCAGCACCACAGCACAAACGTGTTAAACACCAGAGTTTCCATCAGTGTTTTAGGTGATCTCAGGTTTGGTTCAAGTACTCTTCCTCCTCCCAGGGAGTATCTCTGTACCCGACCCCTTTGCTTAAACAAATGCTGGGGTTTGGAGTCCTAAACAGTCTTTGATGATGAATTAAAGTTAAAAGAAAGTTGAAAAAATACCAATTTCTTTTTCTTCTTTTTCCCCCTTGATTCTAGCTGACAAACAACAGCATTGTGGCTTTTGCTGCCACAGGGTGGCCCAGGGTAACACTTTAACTTTGGAAAAATTCTTCATGTTACTGAAACTCAAAGTGAGCTATCTACACATGCACATGCACACCTCAAGGAGCTTCTCTGCACACTCCTCCTGGAGAAGCATTACTGAAAAATCTTCAATAGGTGCCTGCTAAAGATCAGAGCTTACACACAGCAAGGCATGTCTTGTGTCCCAGGGATGCTGAGTCAGGGACATCATCTGCAGGAAATTT
This sequence comes from Merops nubicus, assembly GCF_000691845.1. Taxonomy (NCBI): domain Eukaryota; kingdom Metazoa; phylum Chordata; class Aves; order Coraciiformes; family Meropidae; genus Merops; species Merops nubicus. The sequence goes on along the minus strand of NW_008611593.1, from coordinate 31,816 downwards.
ACCCTTTAAATTAGGTTTTCAGATTTCACTGGCACTTTGAATCCTGCTTGCCCTGTTTTCCAACGTGATCTCTTCTTGGGTACTCACGTGGTTGCCCTACAGAGGCTGCTGCCAGCTCCCATGCTGGCACAGGTTTTGTGCCTGGGCATGGCCTGGGCTCACTCCCCTTTCACACCAGTGGTGATCCAGAGCCTGGGGATGAAGGATGGTCCTGTGGGTTTGCTCTGTAGCTCCTGAGATACCCCGTGGCAGGGGCAGGGAAATGATGCCAGCCACAGCAGCAGTGAGGTGACAGCCTTGCTGGAGAACCACCATGGAAAGCACATCCCATCTCCCCATCCTCCCACCCACCACCAGCCCATGGTTGGGAAGAGGCAGCTCCAGAAGGACCAAGAAACTCCCCAGGCAGCTGCACCTGCTTCTCCCACCCCTGTGCACAGACACCCTCTTCCTCACCTGTAATTTTACATCTTGACCTTCTCTGAGGTCCTCTCCAGCTTGCAAATTGAGTTGGATTAGCACAGCAGCATGTCTGTGTGATCACCATGTCTGTGTGAGCACCATGTCTGTGTGAGCACCTGCCCCAGCAGCTCCCAGGGCTTCCTGCTTCTCCTTTTTCCTTCCAGCCTTCACTCAGTCACTCGTGCACTGAGGGGATAAAAACACCACCATCCCTATCAGCTTCTCACCAGTGCCTGGATGCTGGGCACGACACTGTTTTCACTGCCATCTCATTAAAACACTCTTTAATGACTCTTTCTTTTCTATTGTCTCCTGTTCTTACTGCTCTGCTGTGTCCTGTTCTCACTGTGTGTGTGCAGAGGATATTCTGCCCCTGGGAGCTCCTTTGGGCAGGGATAGCAGAACCTGAAAACGTCTCTTGGCTGGTTGGTATCACTCCTGTTGGCATCACTTGCTATGCTGCAGAGTCTGGGGCAGGATCTGCTTCTCCCTCTCTGATGCCAGGCAATAATTAAGAGACCAACAGTAAAATCTCCTGCCCAAAGCTCCCAGGGCAGGCAAGCAAGGGAAGGGTGTGGGGAGAGCACCAGGCGAGGGGATGAGATGCCTCCTCCTGCTCCAGGAGCAGAGCTTGGACACCTCAGAGAGCAGCAGAGTGCACGAAGGGGCCACTTCACCTACAAAATCTTTTTCACAGACCTGGAGCACATCTTTTTGTACTCCAAATATAACTTTCTGACAGAATAAACTTCCCTTTTTCCACGCACTTGTATAAATTTATATAAGCCTCAGAGTTCCTAATTTACTTTTTGCATATCACACATATTATGTCCTATTCTAAAAGCATTGTTTATATTCTTATTCTTTTAAATTAAGTGCCAAATTCCTTTTTTTCCCCCTGACCTTCACAGAGGAGTGAGCTTTGCTACCAAAGCCAATCATTTGCCCACGCTGTATGATGGCAAATCTACCTGCAAAATAATATTTGTGACCTCTCTACATAGCAGGTGTAAAATCCTCTCAGGAAGCCAGTAAATCCCCTCCTTGGTGTTCAAATATTAGGGGCCACATCATTGCTCCTCCAGTGCAGAAGGACTTCATTATCTGATGCTCACGATTGATGCTGTTCCCAAGTAATCTCTCAGATAAATGATCCCTCCCCAGCTCATTTACATAACTATTTTATCACCGTGTGAATTAGTTCTTCACACTTCTGCACAGTTATGTCTCAAACATGAAGGATTTTTTTACTAATAGAAACATATATCAAATAAAAAAAGATCTCTCAGACTCATAGGAGACAACTAGTGCTAAATATCTCCTAATAAGCCTCATATCGATTCTCTTTAAACAATTAAAATATACATTTTTTTTTACCCCATCAATTCCTTCACAACGTGAATACAGGCAAGAAAACCCAAGCCATGAAACAAGGCCCAAGCAGAAGGTGGGGCACATTTTCTAGGACACCCCAGGGAATAAAATAAATCATAAAATACACCACCAAGGTAAACCCCAAATCTGTGAAAAGCTGCCTTCTTCAGTGTCTGCAAGAGATCTCTAAACCATCTCTTCTTTTGAGCAAATAGCTTCAAACTAGATTTAAAAAACTCCAGAAATAGGTTTATGGAGACTGTGGGGAGAAGAAGAACCATCACTCTCAAGGCAATCTGGTTTTGCTTCGATTGCTTCCTTCAATTCCAGTCTGAGGAAGGTGTGAAAATGGGCTAGAACCAGGGCAAGATCTCACTGCCCTTGATGGCCTGGCAGGGCAGAGGGTTTGCTCTCTGGAGGAGCAGTTCCAGAGGACTTTTGGGATGTGGTGAGACTTACTATAACCCCCTTTTTTTTTTTCATAAAATCTAATAAAATCTAACCCCACCCTCATACTGAGCAAAGCTCACAACTAAAACCATGGTAGGGTTCTGTTGAGATGTCTGCTCACATTTAGCCACAAAGGTCTCACAGTTCACCAGTGGTACCTATTTAAAACTCTTTCTTCAGCAAAATCCATTCCTTCAAAAATTCTCCAGAGAATACATTTGAAAGCTCTTCTCCAGAGGAACAGAATATGAGAGCAGAGGAAAAAGCAGGTGTAGAAAATAGTGATGATTCTTCAACTGTCCAAATACTTCAACATTATTTTTATTTTTAAAGTTATTGTTGCTAAAAGAGTTTCCAGGTCCACAAATTGTCCAAAGGCATGCTGTAGCTAAAGAATTTTTATTCAAAATTTAATAAATCTGAATTTTTATTCAGATTTTAATCAAAATATTAATAAATCAAGTTTTAAATGAGTACCTAATGCTATTATTTTGCTGGCAGATGTCAGCAGCAGAGTATGGAGAAAAAAGGCTCAAAATCCAACACTCAGGAGGAATTGAAACCCCTTCTAAACGTGATGCTGGCCGGGGATGGGGAGGGGTCCCTGGGGCTGGGGCACAGCTGGGCACAGCTGGATGTGGAGCCCGGGTAGGGATCCCACCAGATTAAATTACCCGCCGTCGACAAGATCTGATTTAAGGTGGTTTTAAATATTTGATAGTGGCAAGGAAAGGTAAGAAGATTGTGGCTAATCATAAATTAGAAGCAAAGCTCTACATGCAGCTTTTCACCTCTCCCCTTTAACGAACAAAGTTCTGCCATTAACTCATTCCACAAATGCCAGCTGCCAAGGAAGGGCCTTTTGGGGGTGAGGAACGCTGGCGCTCAGCCTAGTTTTGGACTGAGGTCATCACAAAGTTGTAAGCAGCACATCCCAGAAGAAAGTGAGGAGTGTGATGTTCAGATATTTATACACGGCCTGCCTTGCCTGGTTACCATGGCACCCGGCCCTGCCTCCTCTCCCTGCAGACCTGCAAGCTGGGATTTCATCTCTCCTGCACCAGCACACACACGGATCCCACATCACCCAACAGAGAACGGCCCCACGGCCTCACACCAACTATATATTGACTTATTTTGAAGAGCTCACGCTCTTCACGTGCACACTGACATCCCTGGGGTGGTTTGCAGGAATTCTCCCTCTCCTACAGGTTATTTGTAGTCCTGTGTAAAGTCACGGTGTTCGCTGGGAGGTGAGAAACAGCAAACGGAGCCATGGAATCATTAGATCCCCAACGAGGTGACTTTGTTCCTCACAACAGCATAATTTACCCACCTTGGTGCCAGCACTGCCAGCTCCCCAGGAGCTCAGGGGGAAGGCAGCTCTTCCAGACTTGTCTCTGCTGGCACTCAGGGCTGCACATTCAGGGTCTATTCATTTCCATTCCTTTCAAGCAGATGCCAAAGTGTCCCTTTTGTAAGTTCTTTTTTTTTTAAACTTGGTGAAATTTGCATAAACTTTATGGAATTGCCACCTCCTCTAAATCAACGTTTATGTTGAAATCAAACATGTTTCCCTCTGTACCCTGGAGCCTTGCTCCTCATGTCCTGTACTTGTTCCTCACCCTCAGGACAACAGTTCAGAGCTGAGTTCCTACTGAGATGTCTTTCAAGCCTTAGCACTCCCACACAGTCTTTGATTTATCTTTAAATATGGGAACTATTTATGTTTAGATACAAGCATGGCTGTTACCTGTAGTGCAGCCTGCACAGAGGTGGAGCTCAGAACTTCTGACTCGTCTGGGGCTTGTCTTCTGCCCATCTCTGAGCAAGGACAATGCTCTACATGCCATCTGAGAAGGACTCAGCAGCTTTCATCATCTTCCTCTTCACCTGGAAGGATTTTCTTTCTTTTGGCATGGCCTATGTAAAACTGCCAAAACAAACAGAATTCCTTAAATTCAATTCCTATTTTTTTTAAACAGAAGAAACCATAAGCAAAATATACTTGGGCTTATTGTTTGAAAAACTCACACTAGACACCTTGGCATTTGAGGATTAGGACAAGTGGCAGTGTCTCTCCAGAAATAAAGCTGTTCTTCTGAGCAATACCCACAAAAGCTGTCCAAGGTGTCTCACTGCTTCTGTCTGTGGCTGGAAACTGCAGGTCCCTCCATCTGCTCTGTCGGGTGATGGATGTTAAGAAGCAGATCAGGAAGCTGCCAAAATTTCCCCTCACTCCCAGGGGCTTGTTTCCCTGTTTACCATCCCCAGGGCTCTGCCCACACAGCCAGGTACCCAACCCTCACCCCAGCCCATCCCACCACCCTCCATGGTCACCCCTGGGAGCTTGCTCTTGAAGTCTGGATGATCTCATTCACCTATCATTTTTTTTAAAAAAAAACAGATTCATATTTTGGAGTTAAGAGCTCTGTCTGGACATGCAAGAGGCTTGGATTAATGGGATTTCTCCTACTTAGAAGAATTTCACATCCAGATCTCCCACTTCCACAGCTGCAAAGCTTCCAAGGGACAATTGTAAAGAGCCTGAGGACAACTGTCTCTATTTCTTTCCCAGTCTCGTTGCACTACACATTAGATAGCCCCATACACAGCCTCAGAGGGTGGCCTTCAAGCCAGAAGCCCTTAACTGCCAGGCCCTACAGAAACTGTCCTCCTCTGACCCCAAAACTATTCAATTATTTCCAAAATAAAACCTTTCCAGCAGAAGCAGATGGGAGAGATGGATTCCCCAGCAGCAGTCTGAAGAATAAGACCTTTGAGCAGAAGTAGGTTCAGCAACCAGGTCAAAGCTGTTTGAACCTCTGAAGAGTGTCCCAGGCAGGGACCTTGGGGAGTCTGGCCAGGAGAAGAGAGCTGTGCCTGGGGACACGGTGCCCCAGGAAAGCTCCTGCCCCATCAGTCAGGACAGGAGGAGAAATGCTCCATCCTGGAGATCTGGGGCTGAACTGGGCTTGTGGCAGCTCTGGGTCTCTGGAGGGATGCAGAAGTATCAACAGAAGTTGTGCTGCTTTATACCCAGTGCACCCAATCTCCCCAATTCCACTCTGCTTTTAAGACTTTGTCCCCACCTTATGTGCAGGAATGGCAGGAGCCCCCAGGCTGCCTCACCAGCCCAAAACAGAGCAGTCCTGCAGGCAAACCTCCCTCTGGTCCTTGCACGAAAGCCCAATCAACACTCAGACATACATTTAGGCCAATCCTTCCCCTCAAACCCATCAACACAACCACAAAACAAATAAAGCAGCATCACTCCTCACTGCAAGCTGCTGGACTCTTCTCTCAGCCTTTATGCTCAGCCAAGAACTCCCACAGAAACGTTTTTATATCTCAAGACTACTTGAGACTAACCTAAGTGCTGTACTTTCACTGCCAAATTTAATTCCTTCGTGGAGCCCGTTAGCTCACTTGGAAGCTCTCCAGCCTTTCTGAGAACCAATCTCTCTTCTGGCCACTGCCCTGCAGGCACAAGTAGCCACGGGAAGGCTGCAGCCCTATGCTGGGAACAAGCCCCACACTCGATGCCCTGGTGAGTTTTCCCATTCTCCTGCATTCACAGAGAGCAATTCAATACCTGAAGTGCATCTTCTGTAGCTGCTGCAAAGTAGGACCCTCCTGCAAGGAGAGCACTCGGGGATGCTTTCAGTGCAGGGCTCTGGGAATGGAGGGCAGAGGGTTGTTTTTGGAGAGGGTGATGCCAGCGTGGCCAACCTGGCAATGCCAAGCCAAATTTCAGGGGCTGGAGCCTCAGAGCAAGCCCACCTAGAGACAAAGCAGCAAGAAAAAGCAGCCAGCACGGTTTGCATATGTGAAGGTGAGGTGGCAGATCCTAGAGTGTATAAATACATATAGTTTGTCGTGATAAAAATCTCAGAAAAACAAAGTGAGAGAAAGAAACAGAGATTACAGTACGCAGAGTAAATTAAAGAAGCAAAATTAGAAACAATCTGTGTTTCAAACTGTGGTCAACAGAATGCATCACCATGACAATTCTTGCTAGAAGCAGCAAGGGATGCTTCCTGGCAGTGCTGGAGGAGTGCTCTCTCCAGAGTGGAGAGTCATCCAAATATGATTTACAGCACCAAAAAAAAAAAAGATCTGTAGTGGCATTTTGTTGACTTTTATTCTTAAAATGTGAGAACTAGACTGGAGAAGTGTTACTGCATGCTGAATTCTATGAAAATCCTGATTTTAATGGCAGAAAATCAGAGACATCTTCAGCGTTTTCCTCGGTGGTTACATTACAGACAAAGCTAAAATAAAGATCAAAGGTTTATATCACAGTCATAAAAGGCAATCAAATGAGAGGTTCCTATTAAGGCACACAGAGGTGGGCTTTAAATAATAGAAATGGGTTTAAAAGGAAATTTAAAGGATTAAAATACCTAAGCACTGAAAAGCAAGGAAATCATTTCGTTTTAAAGGTCATCAGCTAGTCTAAAATATGTTGAATATGTAGCAACAAATTGCAGCATAACAGTGTTTCTGTGGGAGATGAAGATATCAGTCAACTAATGAAGCAAGCAGCATATTCTCTATTTTGCCTCATGTCAGGTGTGCCTGTGGACAGCAGGACAGAGGTAGAAGGGGTTAATCATGGGCATGTTGTCCCCTGGAGATACCTGCCCACAGAGGAGTGACAAATTCATCTTCCAGACTGAAGATCCCCAGGAAAAACAAGCTTGGGGGCCTAGAACATGGTCAGAGTCTCCATCCTCCTTTTCTTCTATGTCCCAGCTCTCAACTACTAGAAAAAAAAGCAGAAGCTGATGTAATTTTAATGCTGGCTCTTTCAAAACATCCCATTCAGGAGGCTGGACATCCAGTCCCCACAGCAGCCCTTGCTGGATGTTGTGTGGAGATCCACAGCCACCAGAAATGGATTGTTTAAATGTTGGGCAGCTGAGAGAGGACAACAGAGCTCTTGGGATAGAGTCATACAGATGTGTTCCTGCTCCTCGTGATGAGGAGGAGGCTCAGCTGAAAAGGGAGAAAATGAGGTTTGAATCTACCTGGAGAGAAAGACAGAGAGGTTATCATTGAAAGACAAGAAGGAAAGATAGGAAGGTTTTGATGATAAATAATAAAAAAGAACACTTGGCTATAGGAGGGGGAGGAAATGAAGATAATCTGTAGCTTGTTCTCACCACACTCCAGCACAACACAGGTACTTCTGGTGGTCATGGTGGCAGTTCCTGTACAGGTAGCACAGATAATAGGGCTGACTGTTGATTATCTCCTAGCACAGATAATAGGGCTGACTGTTGATTATCTCCAAGCACAGATAATAGGGCTGACTGTTGATCATCTCCAAGCACAGATAATAAGGCTGACTGTTGATTATCTCCAAGGCCTCCTTGGACACAGCAACAGCAGGTCCAAGAGGAAATTTTTTGCCATCAGTGGAAATCACACTTGGCCCCTCCAGCTCTGCTCTTAGGGGTCACTACTTCCTACATTCTACTTAGTTCAGGCACCAAGGATAAATTCCTTCTCTTAGAAACATAAATCTGTACAGGTCTGACAATGTGAAATGTGGTGTAGCCATGTGGCAGGGGCTGACCTTGAGCTGGAGAAAAGTTTGTTATAAGAAACTTTTCCTTTTGAGAAAAAAACCCCACAGATCCAGGCTGATCCAAGTGCTTCACAACTGTCCATCCATTTCAGCAAGTTATCTTAATTTGTTGAAGTGCTTAAGTAAGACTTTTGTCTCATCAAAACACTTCTTGTCAAATATTTCATTTGGAATGTTATTTGATGTTGAAAAATAGGAAATTACTTAGCAGCTAAAATGAACTATCTAACGTGAGGCCAAAGTGAATACTTTGTTGATTCTGGGATGAAATGAGAATTTTAAATAATTTTGGGTTTAAACAAAGCTGTATGGTGTTTTTTTTTTTCCCCTCAGGGAGTTTAGAATTGCTAGGGAATAATAGAAATTTATCACCCATAGCTAGGTACCATATAGGTAATATATAATAGAGTTGTAATAGAAAACACTGAAAAACTCCATTCCATCCCCATCCCTTTGTCAGAGGCAGAAGTGCCTGGTTAGAGAAGTGCCTGTATATCTAAGTAATACTTAATTCTCTGAGAAAATCCTACCAGCAGTGAAATCAAAGCCAGCCATACACAACCTACTGTCAGAAAACAGCCTATTCATGTACCCAGAGGGGAAAAAAAAAGAAAAAGAAAAAAGGTGATGCATCTAATACTCATAATTTATAACAAAATGATTTTTACTTTAACAGGAGTGTCCCTCCTTGTACAATTTGAAGCGTGGCATGAAAAGGGGGATCAGACCTTTCTCACGTG
>NW_008611593.1:0-23163 GCF_000691845.1 Merops nubicus | reverse complement strand
TCAGCAGGACCAAAAAAATCTCACCCCCCGTTGGGATTTTAAGGGCAATACCCCAGTGGCAGCATCCTTGCTAAGGCCCCAGCTTCCCGAGCTCTTTCCTGCACAGTGGTTGGATATTGCACCTGGTAATTGAAAGGCAAACTGCTGACTTCTAAGTGGAAAACCATAAGGCACATGCTGGGTAAGAGCTGGGCTATGTGAAATAACATCTTGGATCCTCTGAGAAGTTATTTTCCCATAAAGTTGCCTCCTAAAATCATAAAACCTGTGAGTAGATCTATGGCACAATATGTAGGTAATTAAAACAACTCATCTTGGCCAGATAGGGATTATCTGATGCACACCAGTTGTCTTTGTCCCCTGCTATTGTTCTGAACAACGTTATTAAAAGAAAATCAAGTTGATGAAAAATAATTGCAAGATATATCAAAGCATAAACCAGACATTAAATGCATGGAATGGAAAAGCTTTAAAATATTGTAAGAACTTCAAAGAATAACTTGTATTTCAAATGAAGTTTTATCTCTTATTCTTCTCCCATACTCTTTTTTTTTTTGTGTGGAAACGGGCTTAAAACTCAGAGATAAAGAACAAATAAATGTTGTCTTTCATTTCCAAATATGAAACGGGGACCACAGTCTCTTTAAGGCTGTAAATACCAGACCTGCTTCCTTCAGAGTTCATCCTACCAGAAGTCTGGTTTATTGATAAAAAAGAAAGAAATAGTCTCAGTGCCCAAGCAGTTGGGTATTACCTTTTATTTCCCCTGGTGATGCTTCTTATGGCTTGTTCCTCCTTTACGTCAGCAGCTCATCAGATGCAAACCAACTGTCAGTGGGGCTGGATCCAGCTTCAGAAATGGTGCTCGAGCACCAGGACTAGAAATATACCAGCAGAAAATTAAACCTCCAAATGACACCACCAGGAAATCAGAGCTCACTCATCCTGGCATGGCTGGCAGGCAGCAGGGTGCCCTCACTCCAGCCTTAGCAAGAGCTGGGTTGGGACCTGGCTGCTGCCTGCTCTATCCAGAGCAATCAGTGCTTGGGCACTAAATGCCCAATAATAAGACGTGGCACATTGCTACGTCCTTTCTACCAAGCTACCTGAAACAGCTGGACTCTCCATGACCTCAGTTCTCAGGGAATTGAGGTTTTCAGAGCCACACAAGGTGCAAGTTTGCTGCTCGCATCATAAAATACTTCTCTAGGGCTCAAAAAGAAACGCCAGGCTGCTCCCATGAGTACCACCAAGGCAATGATTTTTTGCCATCAGTGAATGATAGGTATCACCAAGACAATGATAGGTACCACCAAGGCAATGATAGCATGAGGCTCTGTGAGGAAGGGAAAACCAGCCAGAGTTGTGCCCTCATCTCCACGGCCGAGCTCTCCTGCACCACCCCAAGGCTGGTGGCCCATATGGGCTGGGGCTGAGACCCAGCTCAGCTCACTGAGCTGTGATGCAAACCTAGAGCTTGGGCAACCATTCACAACCACAACTTTATCCTGTGTGAGTCATCTCCATCCAACCAACTAGCACAGACAGGGCCACGTTCACCAGACTAAGGATGATGTTGACTGATGCTCAGCATCCTGTAAATCACGCCAAGCGTTCCCCCGCCCAGCACCCCTGGTTGGCACCGTAGGCTGGGATGCTTGGGGTGCCTGACTAACACCCCCTGCTCCTGCAGGGGAGCCTGCATCCACGTCGACACGAGCAGTGGGGACCTCTGCATGGTGACTCACTTTGTCAACTGCTGAAGTGACAAAGTGTTGAATTTCCTCCACACCCCGTGTCACGGCGCATCAGTCAGCGAGGGGGCCCAGCTCTCCCCTGCACATCCTTCCAGCTATATTTGTTGGTGAAAAGAGAGAAAAACAGGCTCCTATCACATTTGAAAATAAAATATATATATATGTGAATTTTATGAAAAGCACCAGATGATTGCACGCAAGGATGAAGAGATATTAATGCAGACAGTGACACCTCCAGTTTCTTTGTGCTGCCTGGAGAAGGCAGCAGCAGGGCTGGCAGACTTGCCTTGGGGTACCCCAGTTCCCTCTTGCTCAGATCTGGCTGCTCTAAAGGGAGGGATGGGCAGGAGACACATCAGAAACACACCAGAAACACATTGAGACTGAAAAATAAGAATCAGGCCAAATTCTGGTATAACCTGTAAGACAACCTGGCAAAGGGGTGCTGGGGGCGAGAGGAACACTGGGGTATTTGGAAACATTTTCATTTTAGAGAAATTTAAATTCTGTGAAAGCCACCTTGGTGCCTTTTAAACAATTTTTACCTTCTAGTATTTATTTAAAATAGTCACTCTTCAAAGTGTTTTGCAGGTTGTGTGGCCTTTCAACTGAAACCACACATCAGCAATTATAGAATGTAAAGGGCAACGTGACTCCAATACGAGACCTTAGATGCAGAAAGGTTTTGAGCTTCTCTAAACCTCATTTGTAAGCAGGGGTAAAAGGGAAGAGTAAATGGAAGAACTTGATAGCTTCATGTCAGAAAAGACACGAACCGTGACGCAGCAATGTCAGCAAGACTAAAATGAGCTGTTAAGATACGTGGAGTGAAACAACACATGGTTTCTAAAGTGGCAGATTAAACAAAAAAAAAACCCCAACACCCTGATAATGGGTGAGGAATGATGAAATCTGTGCCTTGTTTCTGCTGTGCACTGGGACTTTCACTTGAAAATTTTTGGTCAGAACGTATTAGATTGCCTCCAAATTAAAGTGTCAAGGTAAAGCTCAGCAAGCATAGTTCAACAGCTCTGTAAAAACATCAGCAGTGAGGGAAACAAGAGAACAAACCTCATTCTGATTTTACTTGTAGCACCTGCACCTGAAGAACATGCCTTTAAATAGAGGCACTCCAACAGCAGAAAGAGGATAAAAAATGGGCCCTGTAGCAACAGTTTATGAAGAGGCTTGAAGTGCCTGTCAAAAGATTTGAAATAAGATTTTTCAAGCTAAAACATCATTTAGCTTTTCTAATATCACATGCAATTAAAAATCAAAAAAAAAAAGAGGCAAATTTTTTTCTTGACCTTCAGGAGGAAAAAAAAAACCTTGCTAGCTGATGGCCATTGAGAGTGGCAGAGAACAAGCAGTTCCAGCTCGTGTGATTATTGAGCAAACGACTCTTTCAACCATATTTTTCCCCCCTCTACTTCAAGCAATGCCTCAGCACAATTCAACAGTTTCCAATTTGGTAACTGGAAAAGATCAAGGGGCGAGAAGGGCAGACGCCAAAGCAGCAGCACTCCTGCTGTCAGGGGGCTGTAACGTTTGCCTGACACAGGCTGTGCCACCAGGCGCCCACCTCGGCCTTCCCTGGGATGGAGATGGAAAGCTCTGTCTTTAAATATCTCCCAGAAAAAGGCTATGGGGAAGAGGAAAATTAACTTTTCCTCCTGCCCCCCAATGAATTCCCTCATAAAAAAACAAACCATGCAATCATGGGTCAATTATTTCTCAGGAGATCCAGCAGTGAATCTCAGGAGAAGCCACCAGTGACTCGCCCCTACCGTGCACCCCCTGGAATGGCTCCCTCTTCTCTAAAACTTCAATCCAGCCTTTTGGAAATCTTATCAATCCAAACAAGAGATCTTCCTCGGATCATAAACTCTGAGGGGAATCAGTAAATTCTGCTGTTTTATTATACTGACCTTTAGACCACCCTCTGTCTTTTTGCTCTTCAGTTTGTATATCAGAAAATACCACGGCGTGCTGAAGCGTGCACACTGGCATCACAGAGCCCTTCCCATCACCAAAGACAGACCTTAAACTCTTTACTCACTGAACTGGAAGTTAAATTTTTTTTGAGTGACTGCTTGAAGCAATGGGTAAGAAGGAAAGAAGCCCTTATTTATAAACCATTTTTAGCTGGCATCAGCTATCCAGATTTTATTTGCTCCCGTCGTTTACTTTTAAAGGCATATTTTCTCTGTTAAGACTGTGTTTTGAAAATTCTTTGGCATTTTAATTGCCTTGATGTTTCAATTCTCCTGTCAAAAAAAAAGAGACTTGCTCAAAAAGCACAACCTGATTTCTCTGTGGATCCTTCCTTCTTAGAATCACAGACTCATTAAGGTTGGAAAAGACCTCTAAGATCATCAAGTCCAACCATCAACCCAACGCTACCATGACCATTAAACCATGTCCCAAAGTGCCACATCCACACATTGTTTGAACCCCTCCAGGGATGGGGACTCCAGCACCTCCTTGGGCAGTCTGTTCCACTGCCTCACCACTCGTTCAGTATTCTTCCTGATATCCAGCCTAAACCTCTCCTGGTGCAACTTAAGGCCATCCTTCTTACAGCCTCCTTCTGCAGAAGTTTGCAGTCCACTGGCTTGCAGTTATTACAAAAACTTCTACATTTGAAACAAGTCTGGAAAAACACAGTGATCTTGAACAGCAACTGGCCAGTAACACTCTGCCTGTGGGTGACTGACTTGGTGTTAGAGATTCCAGACCAAGCTTTCCATTCCTTCTTTTCAAAGATCTACAAAGAAAGAGCCACCAAAAAAATAAAAGCTACAAGAGGCTGGAGATCTCCATAGTTATACATAAAGACTTCTTGAGAAAGCTGCAGTTTAAAGCTCCAATCCCTCCTTTTTGTCCATCCTTCTCTGCAGGGTTGGGATTAGAAGATTGGGATTGATCTGCTTTGAAACTGAGCTGCCTGGAGAGCAATGAGAAGGTGATGGAGCTGCTGCAAGGGCCACCAGCCAGGAGCTTCCAGGCAGGTGCTGCCTACTCTTGACTTGCTTCTCCTGCAGCTTGACATGTTTATCAACACACAACGTATATACTACCAGGAACCACCCAAGGCAAGGGGGATGCTGCAGGAGACAGTAATTTCCACTTCATTTAGTAGAAAAACTAACAATATTAGTCTCCTTCTGTTTTGCTCACTCTGCATTTGCCTTGCAACATGTTTACACATCAGTCCAGATGGTGGGACAACTGGAAGGGGTATTTGCTGGTTAGACTCCACTGATGGCTGTGCCCCAGCTTGGTTTCCTACAAGAAACAAGTTCCTCCAGTTTTCAGTGCAACCCAGAGCTGCTTCCAGGCATCAGTTACCCAAGGGCTGGGCTTAGGCTATCCTACCAGCTCCCTAAAAGAGGCAGCACCCTGCAGCAGAGGCTCTTGCTTTTCAATTTCCAAGAATTTCGATAGATTCAAAATTTCTGCCTCATTTCAGTCCTTTTGCATTATATAACCAACAGTGTGCACTTTTATTTTCTTCCAGTACCTTATATAGGTTAGAAATATGACAAAGCTTATGCATTTTGAGATGCTTCAGAAGAAAACAAGGAAGGCTGGGGTATTTTTATACCAGTAAAAAACAGTTTTCTTGCTTCAGTAAGTTACAGGTTAATGGCTCTGCATGAGAAAACAATAATGGCCAGTTCTAAGTAAGATTCAGCTTTGAGTTGCTGGAAAACTGGAAAGAAGGTCAGCACACCCAGCCAGGTCCCTCTGTGCTTTTGTTTTATTTAGCTTTGCAAATCAGAGCTCTCTTCATTTCCAGAGTCTCTAGTGGGAGAGTAAAGAAACCAAGTTGCAACACTGAAATTTTACCTTATTATGTTCCTCATCTTATTATCTAAATTGCTATGCCATGAGTGAACTGAAACCAGAAGTCTCTATTGATCTACACCCTAGGATTAGAACTACTTTTATTTTTTGCCCCCAAACCCTAGTGTGTTTACATATGGCTGGAATAATTTGGAAATCTGTTTACAAGCTGTCCAAGGTAATTGAGAAGGATTTTTCTTGTGCCTTTGAGGTCACATAGTTACAAAGGTGAAACTTGCTGCAGCAGCTATTTTAAAAGGATCAAGGATGGAGAACAATTACTTGTAGGCTGGGGACCAATAAAGAGAAATCCACAGAGAATTCTAAAGACCTAAGAGATAATTTAGGCCATGCACCAAGAACAGAGCGAGTCAGGAGATGAGAACTAGGGGTAAAAGTTAATGAATTTTGAACAATTTGCATATTATTAGAGTAAAAAAACACAATAAATCTGTAATCTCAACAATTTCACTTAAAGTTTTTTGCCTTCTGTCTATCATTATAACCAGCAGCAGGCTCAGGTCAGTGTTAGCTGAGGGGCTGCCACCACCTTGCCCCACCTGAAAGTATCACTGGAAGGTGAAAATTGAGTATTGATTCTCTGTGCATGTCACATGTAGGAATTTCAGTGCATACCTGAGTTCTAGTGTTTCAAAAAGTCCAACAAGCATTTCATCAGGCAAGAGAAATACATCAATGAATTCGGAGAGGTCAGGGTACAAAGCGTGGAGCAATTAACAAGATACCATTCTGTAAGTACATTAGTAATAAAGGAAGACCAAAAAAGGAATGGGAAAGCCATTAACCAAGTAAGCTGAGTGTTTAATAAGCTTTCTTTGCTTCAATCTTCATGAAAAAGGCCAACTGAGAGCAGATGGTCGGCACAATAACACTGTAACAAAGAGGGAAGATTGTAATCTCATAAAAAGGGAATGATGAGAGTGCCTAGCTAATTTAGATGTTTTCAAATTGGTTATGCTGATGAGCTTTATCTTTGCATACTTAAGGAACTGTCTGAAGCAATATCAGAATCTTAACTGTTATCATGGAAAACTGAAGAGGGGAAGATGGGGGGAAAATAACCCTGTCTTTAAGAAGGAAAAAATCTTGCTGTGCATGGCAGCTCCCAAACTGCCCAGTTACAGAAAAATGCTCAATCTTTCTATAAAAGAAACAAGATAGCAAAGGCATGAGCAGTAGCAAACAGCATTTGTTGAATTGCATCATAGCCATTGCATTTCCTTCTAGAGGCCAAGTGAGAGGCATAGGTTGACCTTAGCCTTAGCTGCTAACATGGCATCTGGTGATATGTATACAGGCTACAGAGATCATTCATTTCCAGAAAACAGTTCTATTCAAAATGAGAAGATGTATTAAGCAGAGCTGCAGAGAGACCTGCCTTGAACACAGGATTATTAATTTTTTCATTAATGACTTGGATGACAGAGGAAGGAGCACACTTGTATTTGCTGATAACAGTGTGCTGGGCAGGACTGCGAGCACACAAGAGAGTGGGATGGAAATTCCAAAGGGTCTTGACAGATTGCAGAAATAATCTTTAAAGAAAGCACGTTATTCAGGAGAGGAAATACAAGATGCTACACTTGGGCAGAAATAATCAACTGTGTAATTACAGGCTGGAGAACAACGACACGGGTTGGGGAACGGGAGCTGGGGTTGGCTGCTCTGAGTGAGGCAATCGTTTTGGGGTGGGAAATGGAAGTGTGGCTACCAAGATACAGGAGATAATCCTTTCAACTAGGTTTAGTCCTCACTGCAGAAACATATTCTGGTTTATGTACAACATGTAAGGAAAGTTGTGGACTAAATGGAGGGAATAAAAAAAAACCAACAAGGAAGGAGAAGATCAGAGATCTGGAATGTATCACCAAGGAGGTGACAAAGTTGGAGAGTTGAGCCTTAAACCAATAAAAAGATTGAGGGGAGAACTCAGAAACTTTAAAAATATTCAAGATGAGTAAAGATAAAGGAATGACTTGTTCTTCAGGGTTTTGCCCTATCAGCCATGAACTGAGAGAGGAACAGGAAGGGTGAATACCAGAAGACCAACCACACAACAGCCCTGCAAACCATTTACCAAAAAGTCTTTGAATAGGAAATGAAAAATTCAGGAAGGTCAATTAAACTGTTCATGGATATTTAATAATAGTGAAGGTGAGAAAAATAATCAAATAAATTACTTGTTCCAAATTATCACTCAATTTTACCTGCAGTTCGTTACTGACTCAGATTAATGAGTGCTGAAAAGATATTACTTTCATATGAATATTCAGACTTTGCTACTTGATTGCAATTTTTTCAAGTGAAAAATGCAATCTATCAAGCCTTGACAAATTCTTTTTAATAGAATTAAATGCCAAAAGCTCTCAGTAGCAGACCTATCATTTAAAGAGATCACACTGGCTATGGAAAGTTCCCTGCTGGAAATACAGGACCCCAAATAATTGTGAAGTTGGGGAACTGAGCCCAGGCTGGCGTGGGGCAGCACCCGTGTCCCCCCCCAGAGCTCACCACACTTCAGCTGCTCGACGTTATAAATAGTGATAACTGTGAAAAGACCCAGCCCTCCCCTCAGTGTTTCGTGGGCTTATTTTATTCATTTTCACCTTCAGCCAAGGAGCATTTGCCAGGGAAAATGCTTTTGTACTTAGCAAAAAATAAAACCTGTGAATCACCAGGGAAGCTGAGTGGGAAAGGTCACCAACTGGCTTCTCTGTAGCAGCAGACGTTTATTTTATCATTGTAGGACCTGAACTCCTTTCATGTGATCATCTAGCTTTGGATTTTAATAGACACGATCTGGTGAAGGTGAGAATCTTGTGTTTCTTCAGGGAGAGGCAGAAAGGAGGTGACAAGCAGCACGCTGCTCCGTGCCAACACTGATTTACTGAGCAGATATTGCTAAATGAGTTTATTCCATTTGCTTAGCTCGGGAAGTGGACCAAAGCAGAAACCCTGGGATGACTAACTGCGGAACAGCACACCCTGGGAAACTCCTCATGAGCCCAGGAAAGGTTAGTTTACATCTGTCACTAGCTGAGTTTAACCCTCTGGGGGGGAGTTGAGCTCCCCACCCGGGAGGGAGTCAGAGCCCTTCTGCTGCAGACCTGTCTGCTCCATCAAAGAGAAACTCCTGATTCAAGCAGCACCTTTGTGACCTCAAAATGCCTCAGGTAGAGCACAGAGAGCCCTCGGAAAGCCCTGAGAGATTTACAGTTCAAAGCAGACAGGAGAAGTGTCACACACAGCTCCTCCAGAGCAAAAGGGCAGTAAACTTTCTGCAGAACCTCCACCCTTCCTTGCAGGGTCGCAGCACTCGGTGGCAACACCTCCCCTCTCACCTGAGGGCTACTGAGCTATGGGAAAGCTCTCCTGGCAAGGTCTGCTGTTCCTTTCTGCCCATGGAAGGGCAGGTGACAGATTTCCTCAGCTCCTTTGGAAACCCCAGCCTGCTCCAGCAAGACAGCTGGTGTGTTTACAGCTCTGCAACAGCTACACCTTGTAAACCACGTCCTTCAGCACCGCGCTCGCAGATGAGGCTCCTGGAAATAACAGCTCTCCAGAGTTACATAAGCAGCAAAATTTCCTCCTTCAAAGCATTATAAAGCAAGATAAAATGACTTACTTAAAGCCAACCTTGTCTGCACGATGATTTAAACTAATGCACTTCCCAGCTGGAACTGGCTGAGAATAAGACACAGCCACGTAGCGCAGTGTCAGGGATCCAAACTCACAACCTCAGGGCTCAGTGGCCCTGGGCCACGTGGCCACAGCTTGCTTTGGGGGGCTGTCCTCAGTGAGAAAAAGATTGGAAGGAACAACAAAAAAAATACATTTCCTAGTCCTGTTTTCCCCTCTAACACTCGAATTGTCTTCTGGGTCTGCTCAGCTGGGTTGTTCTGCCCTCTAAGGTTTGTAATAACTTCCATTTGTTAGGGAAATGCTGAGTTAAATGACAAAGCTCTTTAAGCTCAAAGGCATTTTAAACTCAGGACAGTCATCTTAGACCCTTATCAGCCATTTTATAGATATATAGCATATTCACAGATAATTACCTGCAGAAGCATCCATAACTTGCATGTGTGTATATACACACACACATTATCTACTGAGCAATTAAGCAACTAAATCTCTGCAATAAATACATTGTGGATGTCTTATTTAATTACTCTGCTGCATAAGTCATTTCTTCACACAGGGCTTTTTCTTACTTTCCTACCTTTTGCACTATTCCTTCCACTTATGAAGAGGAGTTTCCTAGAGCTCATCTCATACAAGTTTGACGTCAGGATCAAATCAACAAAACCCACTTTCTCACTACTTTATATCCTCCAACTTGTAAATTAATAACCAGGAGCCAAGCTCCCTTCCCTTGATATACTTTTGTCCTTGTTTTCTTCTTCTTTGTTCTTGTTTTACTCTTTACCCACTAATATTTCTACCACATAAGTTCCCTCCTTCTCTCACACCATCCCAGGTGCTGAGAAGATCCTATCAAATACTGCAACACATCCCAGTTTTCACATTTTCTGTATGCTTTTATGTGTTTATACATTTTATGTGTTTTCTGCAGAAAGGGAGGCAGGCAAGTGGACAGAAGACTGTGGGACAATGAGGCAGATCTCAGGGGGAATTGGCCACCCTGCCTGCAGCTTGGACAGTGCTACAGAGAAACAAGGTCTGGAAATTAATTGGAGACTTGAAGGAAAATCCCAGCTGACAGGAGCAGGGCACGAGCAGAGCTCCTGTGCCAAGCTCAGTCCTCTTTGCCATGTACAGGCCAGGAGGACTCGGCTGAAGTGGCTTGGGTGGGTTTAATCACAGGTTTGGGGTTTTTTAATGGCTTAGGGCAGACTGTTCTTTCCTCAGGCAAAACCTCTCACCCCCAGACCTGGCTTTGCCAATCACTGCTTTAGTACCTCTCCTCCAGGTGAAGGGGCAACTGGCAGATCTGCAGCTTGCAGAACCTCTCAAACCTTTTCTTTACTATACATGAGGCACAGCAGCTTCTTCTTCTGTCTGTTAAGAGCTTTTTTTGCATATAAATACTCAAGGGTTCCCATTTCTCCCTTTTCCAGGCCATACTATGATATCACATCCCTGGCATCACTGTGTCACATGCCTGCATCCCCTCTTCTGCAGCCATCTCTCCTAGGCCAGTATTTAAATGCTTTCCTCCCCAGAAAAAAAAACCAAAACAAAACAAAAATCAGAAGTATAAGCTTCTGGCATTTGGCTCTTTTCCCCCTTTTTCTCAAGGGTTCCCATTTCTCCCTTTTCCAGGCCATACTATGATATCACATCCCTGGCATCACTGTGTCACATGGCTGCATCCCCTCTTCTGCAGCCAGCTCTCCTTTGGCTTTCCTCCCCAGAAAGAAAACCAAAACAAAACCAAAATCAAAAGTATAAGCTTCTGGCATTTGGCTCTTTTCCTCCTTTTTCAGAGACACACAAAATTCTCTTCATTTTTGGTCAGAATTATCCCTTTTAGCAAGAAATTAACTTCTAGCACCCAGAAATCAGGTGAGACCTCTCACTCACTTCATCCTTTCTCATTTGCTGAGATCATAGAATCATTAAGATTGGAGAAGACCTCTAAGATCACCAGGTCCAACCACCAGCCTAACACACCATGACCACTAAACCATGCCCTGAATTATCACATCCACACATTTTTTTGAACCCCTCAAGGGAATGTGACTCCAGCAGCCTGGGCCAATGTCTCACCACTCTGCCAGGAAAGAAATTCTGTCTAATATCCAATCTAAACACCCCATGGCAGAACTTTAAACCCAAAATAGATAGTCAAGAGAGAATCATAGGATTGTTTAGGTTGGAGAAGACCTTTAAGATCATCAAGTCCAACCATTAACCCAGCACTGACGAGTCCACCACAAACCATCATCCCTCAGCACAACATCTACACAGTTTTAAAATACCTCCAGATGTTTCTACCCAGCTCTTCAGTCCACTCCTCTTCATCACTTGCTCTTTCAATAGAAAATATATTTCTCCATAGAAAAATTTGATCTGTTAGAACTTTTTCCATGAGCCCCACAATTAACAAAACCCCACTGCACACAAACTATGTTTTATGATGCTGCCTGATGTCCAGATTCCTCCACCTGCTCTTCTCCTGGCCAGAAGCTGCTGCCAGACAGTTTTTGATGTCCAAGTTCTGCCTGCTTTGCTTTAGGACAGCCCTTTTGTCTAACCAACTGCTCTTTAATAAACGTTCTAGTATTTCATTATCTCTGAGTTTTCTCTCCCACTGGAAGATCTAGTTGATTTTACAGACACCAAAATAGATGCAAAAGGCTCAGCATTTCCACGGGTATCACATGAACCTCACTTTCTTATAAAAACTAGGTCAAAATGAGAGCTGGGGTGGGTGATTTGTGCTTGCAGAGGAACCTCAGGAACACAGAATGACGGGGTCAGATCCCTCATTAGGAAGTGTAGGTGGGTGCAGCAAAGCTTGCACCTCAGGAAGCCTTAAAAAGGAAATGGGGACATACAGCAGGTCGTGTTAGTCCCCATCCAGATTTGGCCTAAGAAAGCACAAATTGCCAAAATGGGAAAATGATGTGCTGGTTCCTTAATGGTTGGGATGAGGTAGAGATCTGTCTGTCCATTTCTCTCCTACTTTGCTCCACACATCCAGAGATACCAAGAAATTATACTTGATAAAAGACTTGTTGTCTTCATGCTGGTGTTCAGGTGTTGCTGGAGCAGGAGAGGGGAATTACAGCCCGTGCTGCTGCTGTTATTATTATTATTATTTGGCAGTAATTCCTTGAACTTTCTTCCCTGGAGGAAGACACAATGAGCTGGTCTCCTGCTCCCAAGGTCATCCCACCAGAAAACATTAGCTATTTGCTTCTATTGGTTTCAATTATGGAGGTACAGAAAACAAAATAACAGTAAATTTACAGTATTTCATGGCTTGTCTTGAATGCAGGACTGAAATACTTAAAAGCACTGAGTAACTATATGACAAAGTTTCTATGAAACCTGCTGGCATGAGTAGGAGGGTGGGGGGGACCCATGCCAGGCTTGGGGGAGGTTCTAGCTCTTCCATTTTTTTTGTCCTTTGTGTAAAAAGGGGCAACTCAACATAGTTAGGAGCCAAGAGGATTAATTCCTAATAAAATTACTACTCTCTTGGCCTCCTTCATAGTTCTCTGAAGGTGTGAAGTAATTTTCCACAGTTTACAGCTACAACAAACACACTCCCAAGAGCTGCTGGTGCATTCCCATAGTCCTGCTTCCCTTTCGACTGCATTATTTAAATCCTTTCTGACTCCCACTGTAAAGCAACATCTGGCCCCTTTGCCCAGCCATGCAGCAGTGGGCAGCCTGGTGTTGGTTTAAAAGATGAGGGATATTTCATTCCAAAGTACAAGCAGTGGTGATTAGATGTGCTTAGATAAATGACCCCACAACCTGTGTAACTTTGCAGCCCAAGCAGGCAGCTGTGTCACAGCCACAGAAGGAGCAGGGTTAGAGTGAAGGACCTGTCCCAGACATGATCTCCAGCTGGGAGCTCCTCCATGGAGCCCTGGAAGGACCAGAGCTGAGCATTGCTGACAGCTGAGCTGGGAAAGATGGACTGAGGGTATCAACAGGGGATGCTGAGTCCTCCAGGGCTCTTGTGCTTTAGTCTGCTGCCCACTAAGTCAGTGCCTTGAAGTCAACTTGGAGTATTTGGTCTCAGTCCAGAACTCAGAAAACATAAGAAACACTTGAACGTCTCAAGATTTTAATATTATATGGTTTTGAAGTTAATTTTCCTTTTGGCTTTACCTTTCACAACATTCAGCCTTGTTGTTCACATCTCCCATGGCTTGCCTGTGATCCCAAAAGCTAGAAAAGTCCCTGCAAAGAAAGGATGAGGGAGCAGAGTTCTTGGCTCCCTGGCAGTGGGGAAAGCCTGTACAATCTGCTCCCTCCATTGGAGAGACTGGAGCAAGGTGTGACAGAAACCCTGGAAGGAAAGAGGGGAAAAAAAACCAATAAATCAAATCAACAGAGACAAGAGAAGACTCAAGATCCAGATCTGTGTTACGGTCACTGCCACTGAGGCGTGGTGCTTATGATAAGCTGGCAAGGGTTAAAATTCCCCAAGTGCAGGGATGCAGTGCCAATATTTACATGGGCTCTTCTGAGTGATTTCCCTGTTGATCTGTGGGGTGCTCGTGGGCTTTCTGGAGGGAACAAAGAAACCCTTGAAATCACACCTGAGCAGCAACACTCTCTGAGCTGTAACTCAAGAGAAAAAAAGAAGAAAAAAAAAATCATTTCAAGTGCAAATTCCATAGAAAACACCAAAATAATCCAGGTGGAAGGGAGGTGACAGTGAAGCTCTACCTGTGCTTTGTGAGGCAAAGTCTCTCAGAAAACCCCAAAGACTTCCTCCCTTGAACACTTGGGCAATCCTTTCTTTCAGACATAACCTGGTGCATCCTGCCAGCACAGCTTTAAAACTCAGAATTCATTGTGTTAAACACAGGGACAAAGAACCATCACCACAGAGAGGGCAGCTGCTGTGGGGAGAAGGAAACATTCTCATCTTGTCTGCTGGAATATCAATGTTGGGATGGGGTCTCAAAGGGACTCCAGATCAGGTAGCTAATAAACTGTTCACCATATAACATGATTTTCCATTTTAACACTGAAGGTATTTTTACCAGAGAAACAATAAAAAATAGGCTTTTAGTTTCATTTATCTTCTCTGTGTTTAGACACACTCAATTTCCCCCCTTGTGTTTTTTTTTCATTTTATTGTTGCTTTATTTTCTTTTATTCAAAACACTTAGAAATCCCTGCAGGATCTGGGGAGCTTTCATGGCCATTTGCACATCTTATATTTAGAAAGAGGAAATCTGAATTGCTGCAAAACAACAGAGATTATACTGGGTTTCAGCAATGACTGCCCTCAAAACAGTTTTCAACTGGCTTTATAAGTGTCTAATTTTGCCCTAGCATTCCCACCATTCCCACACAGCTCCTCCTGCATGTGTTGCTGCCATCATTACCCAGTTTGCAACAACAAAATTGAGTTTCAGCTGCTTCCACAACATCCAATGTATCAAAAGAGGCAAAAGTTTACAATACACCATGAGTAGCAGCAGGAGTTTGAGGTAAATTTCAGAAAGGAAACGTTTGGATTATACTTCTAGGCAAAAAAAAAGTGTGTTTACCTAAGCAAGGTTGATTTGCCTACCTTAGAATCTACCATGGGAAATGGAAAAGAACACAAGCACTCAGAGGGAAGGAAAACATCTGAGGGAACAATCCTGAAGCTGATGATCTTTGATTAAATAGATATTTTTTTAAAAATTTCTAGACTTGCTTATTCTTGCCACCTTCAAGCAAGGGAAAAGTGCAGTACTGCAGGAGCTCCTGCAGCAATTTGCCTCTAAATGTTATTCAAATTATCTGTAGGCTAAGGAACATGATAGATATGAATTACAGCTCCTGGTATTAAAATACCCAAACAAATTATTAGCATATAAAAATTGATATGATCTATTCAGAGGTGTTACTTTGAAATATGGTACCTAGCACAGCACACCTATCTCGAATCATAAAACTTGTCAAAGGTACCAAAACTTTATTGCCTAGGAAGATTCATGCAGCAACATTGGAACACTTGATTTAGGTCTGAACAGCCTTTTATAATTCTTGCAGGCACACGAGCATTTCAGGAGATTTATTTAAATACAGAAAATATAATTTAAGAAGACAAAGCAGCCGTTTCTCCTAATCAGATGAGATAGAAATTCTTTCAAGCCACTAAGGGTCGAATTTTTCATTTTTCTTCCTCTAATTGCATACTACAATAAATCTTTCCGTGTGAATTAATTTCTTAAACATAAGAGTTATTTATTAACACAGCAAAGCCTGTTTTCACAATGGTACCAGCAACAAGTGTATTACACAACGACACGTGTTGGTTTGTCCAATATAAAGCTGTCAAAGGGTGGGGTGGCCCCTGGGAACTTTTTTTGGCTGTTGCTGCTGCTCCCTGTGCTCCCACCAGACCTCAGAAAAGGCACCAGTTTCCCCAGACCTACCACCACCTTCTCCCCTAGGTCAAGGACTGCCTGCAATAAATACTTAGGGAGAAAAAAAAAGCCCAATTTCTTTCACTTCTGTAGCTCTGGTGGAGTTTTTGCTGCATAAATGAGGGGGAAAATTACAATAGGAAAAAATTCTTAATGCAATAAAAACATGAAATAGAGAGAAACAGCAGCAAACAGAACGGGCCCTAATAATGCTTAATAATACTCTGGCAACATAATTTCTATGCAGCCTGGAATGCAATCCCAGCTTCTCCCCTAACAGCCTCAGCCTGGGAATTGCCTTCTGCTCACATAACTTTCAATCACGTCTCAGAGAAACCCCAATTCAAACTGCTGTGCTTAAAATGCACGTTCTCCAAAGACTCTGCTCCAGCTTTTTCCAGATGCAGAGATGCCTCCACATCCAGAGAGCCAGCAGGGTTTGAGTGGCATCACTCCTACAGGCCACATCTTTTCCTGCAATTATTTAGAAGATTAACTTCAGTTCTCAGCAACTGCAGTGAAAAGCACTGAAGGCTCAACTCTTAATTACAAGGGGAAACACAAAAATGTGGTAATTAACCTTTATTCAGCAAAAAGGCATGGCTGGAGGCTGCTGTGTTTGCTACTGAGAAAGAAAGTCTGATATCTGCAGTGAACTTTTCCCTTGCTGCTGACTATGCCTAAGAAAGAGTTTGGTTTGCTGTGGATTTTATTGCCAGGCACAACACACGTTAGAGGCTACAGAGAAGGCTACAGAGACATTCCAATCTTTAATAATACCTTAATTTTACCTGTTTGAAGCAACAGACAGAGAATGCAGAAGAGTCAAAGCATCAGCCCCACTCTCAGCTGCAGCTCTTTGGGTTTGCAGGTTGGCGGGTGCCTGTGGAAGCCAAACATGAGTCAGTCTCCAAGTTTCAAGGTACAAGTGTCTCATGTAGACACATATAAATATATTTAGGTGCCCAATAAGGCAAATTGTCTTTTTCCTCATTTTAATAGGGGTAGAATTCAGGCAGGATAACTTCAAATGACCAGTTGAAGCTCATTTAGCAGGTGTTGGATGTGCTGCATCCACACGGATCTGTTCAGATCAAGCTTGTCTCCAGCAATGCACCTGGAGCTCCAGCTGCAGAACATCCCTCACTGCTGGGAATGCCAGCAGCCATAAATCATTTATTTTACTAGGATCTGAACTGTACAGAAGCATGTAAGGGATCTCCAACGTATCCAAGTATTGTTTGTGAGAACATTCCAAGGAAGCCAGGAAGAAATTGGAACTGTCAGCATTTATTTTGAGTTACTGAAGCCTGGCTGGAGGAAGGCTCACAGGGGACAGAAACCTTGGGCAGCCAGGAGTCTCTAAATCCAGTCTGTGGAGAAGTACTAGACAACAGTCTGAAGATAATTCAAAGGCTTTCATATGTGCAGAAGGTAGCAACAATCTTTTTTTTCTATAGACTGCATAGCTGGGAAAGTCTTTCAAATTACCAGAACTCTGTATCATAGTGCAAATTCATGTTGCTATCTCATAGAATCATAGAATCCTTTAGGTTGGAAGGGACCTTCAAGATCATCAAGTCCAACCATTGAGCCATTAGGGCTCTAAAGTCCTCTGCTAAAACAGATCAGGATCTGTCAGGGTTGGAAGGGACCCCCCCATGTTAGACCTGTAAAATGAGGTACACCAGCACAAAAAACACACCTTTAAACACTATAAGAACTAAAAGAATCTCTCAGCAGTTATTGCTTTGACATTCTTTCATAAAAACATTATGGTATTACAAAAAACAGGATATACCAGAAGATGCTCACCAGAAATACCTCCAAGGGATCCCCAGATTTCTTTGAGGTGGTTTGGTCCTCAGCTTCACCACTGGGATTTCTGGAGAGGATGGCAACTGATGCCCAGTGCTGTGTCTGTCCTCTTCTGTTTTAACCTGAGGGGAGCTGCCAAAGGAAGCTGAGAATTTCCTTATAGATCAAGGCAAGTTTAACCACAGAGCTTTGGCCTGGGGCCAAGTCTTGTTCTTTCAGGCAAAAAAAAAAACCCTTAGCACCAAGCATATGGCAAATGCTATCTCCCTCTGGATCAATATGTTACCCCATCCTTTGCAGGAGTGGAACACATCCAGCCTGGCTCCATGGCTGGTCACAGAACTCCTCTCAGTTGCAGTTTGCTGTGAGACACTCGTGTTGCAACACACTTCACAGTGACGTGGTAAAGGTGCAGAAGCACAGTCCTTGGCAGATTCCAAAGGCTTGTGGAAATTCATCAACGTATGCTTAATGTTTGCCTGCAGTGTACCTCCCTTTGGGCAGAATACTCTTTTGAAAAAGCAGTTTTAGGAAGGTTTTCATGCCTGGTGTTGTGCAAGACAGGGAAACTACCTCAGGGATCCTGCACACACTGAATCTTGACAGAACCAACAGCATCCGTGAGTCTGTGCCAACTTCCCAAGGTCTTCTGGGGATTCCCACAATGCTCAAAGCCTAAAAGCAGAGGAAAAAGTGGACACGTTTCTAAGCCACATCTCATTTCAATGACACTGTTACATGTGTCATCTGATAAGAGGGTTATAACAATGTTCTGATCCTACAGTACATTGATAAGAATCATCTGCTGGCTCCAGGGGTGTGGGACAGGAATTTGGGGGCTTATTTTATGCACAGAGTTGAGCCCATACCTTAATATCCATAACCCTTAATACCTTGGTTATGATGTTGATCTAAGGACACGAGTGCTCATCACAAAGAGAGGATGTATTTATGCAGTAGAGTTTTAAGATCTTTAAGGTCATGGGGTGTGACATACACAGTAAATGCCTGGTCGTGGTGTTATCAATAGTAAGTACATTTGGCAACGTTTTCTCCAACCTTTCTCCCCTCCCTTCTTCTCTATTCACCTTTGTAACAATTCCTTAAGAAAATGTAAAAGTCCCTCTCTTTTTGCAGCCTGATCTCCATGGGTTTAACAGCTGTAATTTCAGCTTGGTCACAGTAATTCAGACACACAACACCTACTTGTTAATGCAGGCAAGAAAAGTCATTTTCTCTGTCATAATTTCAAAACATTTGTTCAAATTATAGCCACAAAGAATACACACATGTTAATGTATTAGGTGCCAAGCCCCCCCCCCATATGACTCAAGACCAAGCTTGATCCAGCAATGAATTTGGTGGATAAAACAAAAATCTCACAAAGGAAAAGCCAACGTCCACTCTTCCCTGATAGATAATGAATTTTAGTATGATAAATATAATATTGCCTTGGCAGCAAGAGAGGATCCTGTCTGTCCTTTAGGGACACCAAGAGCAGGCCTCCCAGAGCTGCTGGGCACTGCTGGCTGTAGGGTCAGGGTCCAAATCCACTGAAGGAACCCCAGGGCAACAGCCTCCACCATGAAAAAACATTTCTTCCTGTCCTTACAAGCACCTCAGTTACTGAATCAACTGAGATTCCATGGGATGCACATCAAAATTAAGATGATAGAAGCTTTATAGTGAATTGTTGGGTTTGTGTTTGCATGTTGTGTTTTGTTTTTTTAAGTGGTGACCAACAGGACAAAGGACAACAGGCAAAAATTGGAACCCAGGTGGTTCCATCTGAACAGGAGGAGAAAATTCTTTCCTGTGAGGGTGCCCAAGCCTGGAGCAGCTGCCCAGAGAGGCTGTGGAGTCTCCTCTGGAGAGATCCCAAACCCACCTGGATGTGACCCTGGGCACCCTGCTGGGGGTGAGCTGCTGGAGCAGGGGGTTGGATGAGATGATCTCCAGAGGTCCCTCCCAACCCCACCACGCTGGGATTCTGTGAACTGATGAACCAATTAATACAACTTTTGCCTGAAGGAGGCAATAGAACCTAAATAAATAGTAGGTTAAATATACTCCTGAATTCATTCACGTAGCACGAGGCCACGTTTAGCACTGAGAATAAGGTCAAGTTTAAAACAAAGATTTAAAAATGCAAAACAAAAGGTTCTTTATCCTTTAGTTGTGCTCAGGAGGCTTCGTCTGTTGACACAAACCCTAGCCCAGCCTCTTTGCCACACACAACAACCATTACTCATCTCCTGGCTCACACCACGTTTTCCATCCTGTTAGGTAGAGCCTTGGGATTATTGATCCCATGAATCAAAGCACTGGGGCATCGCTGCTGCTGCTGAGCCACACCACACACATGGAGATGAATGGATCTGTTCTCCAGCTGCTCCTCAGGGACAGCAGGAACCAAGGAAATGGGTGAATGTTAAGTATTTTTCTAAGTGGTTGTCAAGTAACCTCCAGAGTGCAAGTAATTAAGTCAGTTCTAATTTATTTTTTTTTTTACATTCACTCTGGATAGTGCTGAACTCCAGCCTGAAATATGTAAAAGCCCAACAAACTTTAGGGAGGGGCTGCAAGTTGTTTAAAATCCCATCAGAATAGAGCAAATTATCCCATATATAACAACTCCATAGCACACCTTGTCCTCCATTAGCCTCTGTGCTCAAAATGTGCTTATTTCAAACCAAAATACAGCCATAAGATGAGGCTTAGAAATTAAAGTATTTGCAGTCATGTGTTGTGTCTCATCCATTTATTTGGCCCTTAAAAAACTGGAGTGTTTAATCTCATGTAAAAACTTTTATTTTTTCAAAATACTCAAGGAAATATGAGGACTGGAAACAAAACAACACAACAAAAAAAAACCCTGCCACAGGCAGCTTCTCTTTGGCTGAGAACAGAATATACAGAGAAAAATTAATATGAACTACAAACTAATGATCAAACAAGATCTGTGCAACCTCATAGGTCTATCTAACAAGTCTAATTAGATAATGTTTTCTGTCACTTCCAAGCAGGGTATGGCAGCTCTGCACCTCCTGGGAGGGCACAGCACAAACCAGAGATGAGTCAAAGTCAGAGAAGTCCCAGATATGTTTGAGACTCTCCCTTCTACCATGCAATCACAAATATTCTCTTCCCCTGTATATTTATACCACTAATGCCAGTTATGAAATGGTTATGGGAAGGGTGAAACCCTGCCAATTTCCTGGCAAAAGCAGAGGGTCTAGAATGGCACCTCTCTGAGAAAAACCCTGATCCTTAGCAAGAGAGAGAAGCTGCCTTTTGCTGCGGCTTTGATCCGCCTGGAGTCATGTATAATGGAGTAGTGCTGTGGCTAATAGCAACAAGAAATAATTTCCTCCTCTTCTAATGGATACATACTCCTCTCTCTTTTCACAGCATATTAGAAGTGAGCACTTGCTGGGAGCTCTCCTGCTTGGAGCATGCATTGCCCGTTCCTCACCACCACGGAGCTGGAGGAGGTTTGCTCAGAGGGCCTGGGCAGACCCACCAGGTGTGGATTGTACAGGAACACCAAGCACTGCTGCAAACCCCTGCATTGCTCCCCTCCTCAACGTTCCACAGGGGCTCTGGAAGAATTACAACTCGACTAAACTAATAGAATCCTTTAGGTTGGAAGAGACCTTTAAGATCATCAAGTCCAACCATCAAGCCAACACTACTGAGTCCTCTGCTAAAACAGATCAGAATCTGTCAGGGTTGGAAGGGACCACAAGGATCCCCCAGTTCCAACCCCTCTGCCATGAGCAGGGACACCTCCCACTAGATCAGGCTGCCCAGAGCCTCCTCCAGCCTGGCCTTAAAGACCCCCAGGGATGGGGCCTCAACCACCTCCCTGGGCAACCCATCCCAGGGTCTCACCACTCTCATGGGGAAGAACTTCTTCCTCACATCCAGCCTGAATCTGCCCACTGCCAGCTTTGCCCCATTCCCTCTAGTTCTGTTGTTACTCGATATCCTAAAAAGTCCCGCCCCAGCTTTCTTGTAGCCCCCCTAAGATACTGGAAGGCCACAATAAGGTCCCCTCGGAGCCTTCTCTTCTCCAGACTGAACAGCCCCAACTCTCTCAGTCTGTCCTCACAGCAGAGCTGCCCCAGCCCTCGGATCCTTCTGGTGGCTCTTCTCTGGACACGCTCCAGCAGCTCCACATCCTTCTTGTAATGGGGGCTCCAGAAATAGTCTAGAAAATTAAATGAGCTCCTACTCTGTCCCACCAACCAGTGAGTGATGCAGCTTCTTTCTTCTCCCCTTTCTCCCCCCTTCCCCTACACCCTGGTAAGCACTGTGACTCTTGGCAAGGTTTTCATGCATTATTTTTACCAACACATTCCTACTTTGAGCTAGGAACAATCGCTGGAATTGCACAGGAGGCAGGGATGGACCTGGATGCACAAAGCCAGTGGCTCTCCTGCGTGTCCTGTGATGCGTGCTGGCAGTGAGCTTCAGCAACACGATGTATTTTGACAGCTCTCACAAACTGGTACCTTGAGGAGCTTATGAGAAAATGACTTGTTTCTTTACAGCACAAAATATGTTACCTGAGATGATAAATTCTATTAGGCAATAAAATGTACTTCATTTCAATAGGAACACAGATTTCCAGTGTTATTTTTTTCCACCTTTTTTTTTTTTTATAGCACAACTTTCTGGTGGTGAGGTGGCCTTCCTTCATTCTTTTAATACTCCCAAGGAGAAAATAAAGTCTGCAGTTCCCCAAATTTTGAAGTTAAGCGGGTAAAGACACAGACCTAAGTAGGAGGGTTGTGCAGTCTTGTGATTACAATATATTATGTGATGCAGAGATACACAGCAACCAGAGCAAACGGTGATGATGGAGGGGAAGACTAAAGCTTTGTGAGTCCTGCTGTCCACGGCTGAGGTTAAATCACAGGTATATATTCTAGACCCAAAAATGTATTACCACAGAGTCATAGAATCAGTTAGGTTGGAGAAGGTCTTTAAGATCATCAAGTCCACCAACCTACAATGAAGGGAAATAATGTAGGTAGGCACCTGATGGTTGTAAAATAGCTATTAAAAAAAAAAATAGTCTGTCTTTCACATCAGTGTTACTGGGGTCTTGCCTTTGTGTAAAATCAGGGATATAAGAAGCATCTGGAGCATCTGTCTTAGGAGGAAAGGCTGAGAGCTTGGAGAAGGCTCAGAGGGGATCTGGTCAATGCTGATGAAGAAATAAAGAGTGGGGGGCAAGACCATGGGGCCAGACTCTTGTGAGTGGTGGCCAGCAACAGGACAAGGATGAATGGGCACAAACAGAACCCAGGAGGTTCCATTTGAACAGGAGGAGAAAATTCTTTCCTGTGAGGGTGACCGAGCCTGGAGCAGCTGCCCAGAGAGGCTGTGGAGTCTTCTCTGGAGAGATTCCAAACCTACCTGGCTGTGGCCCCCGGCTGTGGGTGAGCGGCTGGAGCAGGGGGTGGGATGAGATGATCCCCAGAGGTCCCTTCCAGCCCCACCACGCTGCGACTCTGCGATTCCATAACGCAGAGAGAAGACAAAAACCTGGAGGACTCAATGCCAGGACACGCGTTTCTCCACAAAACCCCCCAGGACATCCTCTGAGGCCGTTTCCCTCGCCGGGGGGTTCCCAA
>NW_008611592.1:3685-26327 GCF_000691845.1 Merops nubicus | reverse complement strand
TTCCAAGCCTCAAACCACAACATCTCCTTGTGAGCTCTTTTTGTTCAGTACTTTCAGTCCTGAGACACTGCTGTTTTACCAGGAGGCAGTAGGAATCTGGTGTGGTGGACTGGGATGATATCAGCCCTCCTGAAGAAGAAGAAAAACCAAGTAATTATGGAATCACTTCCTTGTGATGTCACTGCAGGCCCGAGGTTTGGATTCAGTTACTTAAACAAAGATACCCAGTGTCCTCTAACACACACTGTGTTATCATAAAACCCTATCCATTTGAAGCTGGAGGTTTCACACAACTACAGGAGACCTTTGCCCTTTGGGTACAGCTTTTGGAAGAGATAAAAGTAATATAAAAGAACACTGGATGTACTGAGTCTAAATTTACAGTTAAACTAGAGTATACTTCTCAGATTTGTTTCTATAAGTGTGTATGTCCTATCACAGTCCTTGGTAAATTACTTTGATGGGTAATTGTTAAAATTCTGCTCTGTATTCATTAACCAGTATAGTGCCTTATATCCTCCTCTGTTGCTTTGATGATCCCCTTATTTTTGACATCTATGTTCTTGTAGAGGTAGAGACTAAATCACACTTTGCTCTTTTGTTTGATAGGTTAAACTGAATTCATACCTCTAGAATAGATGCGTCACAAGGGTTTGATCATTCTCGTGAATTTTCCTCAAATCTTCTGTCCTTCTGTCTAGTGTGAACTCTAGGCATAAGAGATACATTATAGCAACTTAAACAATTTTTTTTTCCCAGTGGCATTTCTTTCCAGGAAACAGATTTACATCCTATGAGGATATATTTACAGGTATCTTTGTAGTCATAAATAGGACCGCAAGAGGTTATCTAGTCCTTGAATACACTTGGTGCATGAAGACAATATAAACTATAATCCTGTTATTCTTAAGGGATGCTTGTAAAAATTTTCCTTTAACAGATTGCACTGTCTTCCTAAGCAACCTGTTCTAATGCTTCAGTGTCCTGACAAATTTTCATGATTTCTTATTTAAAACTCCTTTTCTGGAATTTTATCTCATTTGTTTTTATTTTGTCTTCAGACTACACAAAGACAGATGATTTTTCATCTTTAACACCTCCTTTTACGTTCTTGAATATTAATCATATATGATGTAGGTCAAGTTATGTATATACATGACTATTTTTATTTGTTTCTTTTGAAGTGTCTTCAGTTGTCCCATATCCTTCCTGAGCCTTCCTGAGTCTTTCAAAATGCAAAAAAGGCCTGTAGATGCTTTAAGAGTATGGAGGTGACTGAAAATTGTACTCTGAGTGTTTTTAATGCAGCAGTCTTTCATATAAGTTCCATAATTACATTTGCTTTTTATCACAAAAAAATATTAACCTCTGTTCAGAGACTGTTATCCAGTGTAACATTAAAGCCATTTCTGCAGTACTGGTGGCTATCCAGTCTGTTCTTGCATTTTTTCCTTACCAAACTCTTAAGGTTGCTTTTCTTTTTCTTATCTAATATGAAGACATGATTACTGATGCTTTGCTGGGCACAAGCCAACCTCATGAGGTTCAACAAGGCCAAGTGCAGGGTCCTGCATCTGGGTCGAGGCAAACCCAGGCACCAATACAGGCTGGGCAGTGACTGGCTGGAGAGCAGCCCTGAGGAGAGGGACTTGGGGGTGCTGGTGGATGAGAAGCTCAACATGAGCCAGCACTGTGCACTTGCGGCCCAGAAAGCCAACCAGACCCTGGGCTGTGTCAAGAGAAGTGTGGCCAGCAGGTCGAGGGAGGTGATTCTCCTCCTCTATTCTGCTCTGGTGAGACCCCATCTGGAGTGCTGCATCCAGTTCTGGAGCCCCCATTACAAGAGGGATGTGGACCTGCTGGAGTGTGTCCAAATAAGGGCCACGAGAATGATCCAAGGGCTGGAGCAGCTCTCCTATGAGAACAGACTGAGAGAGTTGGTGCTGTTCAGTCTGGAGAAGAGAAGGCTCTGAGGTGACCTTATTGTGGCCTTCCATTATCTTAAGGGGGCCTAGAAGAAGACATTTTAGGCTATTGGGTGACAGGACTAGGGGGAATGGGGCAAAGCTGGAAGTGGGCAGATTCAGGCTGGATGTGAGGAAGAAGTTCTTCACCATGAGAGTGGTGAGATCCTGGAATGGGTTGCCCAGGGAGGTGGTTGAGGCCCCATCCCTGGGTGTCTTTAAGGCCAAGCTGGATGAGGCTCTGGGCAGCCTGATCTAGTGGGAGGTGTCCCTGCTCATGGCAGAGGGGTTGGAACTGGGTGACCCTTGTGTTCCCTTCCAACTCTGACAGATTCTGATCTGTTTTAGCAGAGGACTTTAGAGCCCTAATGGCTCAATGGTTGGACTTGATGATCTTGGAGGTCCCTTCCAACCTAAAAGATTCTATGATTCTATGTATTGTTTCTAGAGCTTCCTGCAAGCTTTTCTGATTGTATCTAATGTGAATGTATTTGATGCAGTTGTATTTTGTAATGGAGCATTTAGCAATATTTTTGACTCTAGAATCCAAATGTTAAAATCACAAGCCAAGTGCCTTGTTAATATAAACTCTGTGATTTAGCTTCAAAACTAGTAATGTCATTAGAAATCTGCAAAACTAATATGGTGAGATATTTTTCAAAAATCATATTGGCATTAATTACACATCCTTATTTAATTTTAGTTGGTGTTTTAAACTTATTTTGGCCTTTCCTACCAATGAAAACAAAACCCAAAATGTTTTGTTTCAAGCTGAATTAGTAAGATCTACATTTTATACAATAACTTACAAATGAAATTTTTTTTTTCTCCCTCTTGCAAAGGCCATAATAGTATGATATTCTGGTAAATGCATAATGTATTTTTGTTTCTCCCTAAAATGAGTTTTCAAAAGAAATCAAAGTTTTAACAAAATAGCCTCTGTTAAAAAACAACCAACCAACCACCACCACCACCAACAAAAAGAAACAAACACAAAACCAAAAAAACCACCCAACCACCAGCATATTCTACAAAAAAAGACATTGGTTGGAAAATGGTGCCTCGATTTGTCCCCTTAATTAACTGAACTTGTGGAGTTGATATCTAAGTAGTTAGAAAATATTTTCTCTCAGTGCTAACTGTTGGCTTTATTACTTTTAAACTTAACGTCTTTATTTTGTACTAAGTGAATGCTCATCTTCCATTATTTTTAGTTCTAGCTTGCTGTTACTTTAATAGCTTGATAACATCATTATATTAAGGTTTTATCAAGCGGTAGAAGCTACAAAATGAGTTTTATCTAGGAGATGAGTTCTGTTTTATTCAACAGCATGTGAGGAGGTTTTATTAATACAAGGAGCTATCACAGATTATTACACAAATGTCTAGCTTGTCTGGTGTTCTAACTGTACTGATAAGGACCAGAAATTCTGTAGGAAGAAATCAAATTCCCTGTTACTCAAAAGAAGTCTAAGAGTATTTTTCATAAATCACATAACAAATATATTACTTATGTCATGAAAGCCTGAAATGGCATTTTTTATTTAAATGAACTTTCTGTTTGAGTTGTAGATTCTGGTTATGACTCTTTAACATCGAAATCTTTGTGGTACTTTGCATTAAAGGAAGCTATATTGCCTAAACACAGGAACATAAAAAAATAAACACAAACCCATGCTTTCTTTTTCTCAACAGTTTAAGCCTTCACGAGGAAGTAGATGAGGCCTTTCTCAGCCAAATGGAAGAAGCCTCATGTTCACAGGCCCTGGCCTTCATAGGGAACTTGAACCAGCCTGGTATCTGCTGGAAGGACAATGGCTATTTGCAAAGCCTGGCTGAAGCAGGCTAGAGCAGAGGACTTGGAGAAGTGTAAAGAAGGGAGTTATGTGAATTCTCTCAGCTGAGATACTGTTGTTCTGAGACAGAAAGATGGTGTTTATTGGGTAAATGAACTTCAAGTCTTGAAAAATCTGTTACTGTGTGATAGTACTGTTTACACGCCACCAGACAAATGGGCTTCTTGAAAACATGTGACGCACAAGGCCAGCTTAAAAATGAGACAAAACATGGAAATAATTATTTTAGGAGGATCAGTGGTTAAGAAGCAGCATAAGAATAATTAATATGTAGTGAGACTAAAATGGATGAGAAACTAACAAATGCATTCAGGGGTTAGAGTCTGTTAGTTAGGATTCCTGATGCAAGACAATACAGAAAGAGAAGGAGAATATTATAGAAGAAAAATAATATTATCTATTCATTTTCTTCAAAGAAGAGTATCGTTAATAAACAGGTATAGCAGTCTTCAAACACTTTCTGTATTACCTCTGTTACAAGTGTCTCACCTAATAAATAGCAACCTAACCCATTATAGTCTTCTCCAAATATGTGTAAACTCATGATATAGCACAAAATTCTGTGGACAATAAAGGGAATAATACATAGAACATATAAGCAAGGAATTTGCATGTTTTCTCAGTGTAGTATTTAGATTTCTCTAACATGGTGTTTATTCTGACAGCTTGAAAGGTGAAAAGTACAGCATTACATTGTCTATAATTTTCTGCAAGATAAATGTGAACACCTCTGTTGAAATTGTAACTGTAATTTGCTAAGAGAAGTATAATTCAAAGTACAATTACTGTTATTTCATAATGTATTTCATAAGACATAAGTAAAGCCAAATAGTTTAACGAATTCACAGTCCACTGAGAAGCTTCAATACTCAACAGCAGAAAATCTATTTCATAGCAGAGTTTCATAATGATTTTCTAGACCATTGACTTCAGTAAAGAAAGACCTCACATTTTCCTTTAGTTTCACATAATGTATTTCAATATAAAGTAGAAGCAAATTAGGCATTCTATAACTTGATTACTTTTTATTTTAAACTTTCTGAATCACACAGTGATTATAGAATGAAATAACAAGTTGATTCTATCTGTTTTCCATAGGATGCTATACTGTATTTACCACTGTAACATCTAGCTATCATCCAGTGTTTCATTAAACTTCTGGACAGCACTTGTCATGTGCTTCTTGATTCCTTTTTTTTCCTCACAATGAAAAATTGTATGGCAGGAGGCTTATTTTGCACTGTTGTTGATATTGCAGCTGTGCTACTGTTTAGTGCACTTTGTACTAATTTGGGAGAAAATAAGGTCAGAAGAAAGTGCAAGTTTTGCAATCACTGTAGCTGTCAGGGAAAATTATTTTTTTCAGATCTGAGTTGTGCATTCTGTGACCAAAACGTAAGACCTCCATGTGGATGTTGATATCAGCCTGGAAAATAATTTGGTATGCTTTGCTTTTATTTTTTTTTTTTTTCCCCTGTACTGGGACAGACAAAAAGTCTTTGTCAGCCCATTTTTGGTTTTTTTTGTCAGTGATTAGTTGAGTGCATGAATTGACCAAGCCTATGCTTAGTGCCATAGAACGTCGTGATTGCTTCCAGCAGTCAGCTGTGAGCCAGAGACTATATGCATAGCTTTTCCACCATGAATTTGTCTTTTTA
The DNA here is from genome assembly GCF_000691845.1 of Merops nubicus. Taxonomy (NCBI): domain Eukaryota; kingdom Metazoa; phylum Chordata; class Aves; order Coraciiformes; family Meropidae; genus Merops; species Merops nubicus. The sequence goes on along the minus strand of NW_008611592.1, from coordinate 20,849 downwards.
TCTTTTGAACTTTTGGGCAATCTCTGTACCACCCCCATTTTTTTAAATGTAATTTTAAATTAAATTGCTACAGTTCTTTTAAAAATTTAAATAGTAATATAGTGCATTTCTTTACCATTTTAATTTCTTAGATTTTATTGAATTTGAGTATATTATGATCTTCAAGTATAGCATTTTCTACCATCTTATGCAGTACTGAAGACTAATCTCTCTTCTGATGTGTTTCATCCCTAATCACTTCAAGGAGTCATTGATAGGAGACATAAATGTTACCAACAATTGGGTAACTGTTATGCAGCCTACGTATACCAACTAAATCTTTCATTAGTATTGTTTCTGACTTCATAGAATATTACTTTCTTTGTTACCATCCTGGGTGCTTAGGAAACACTATAACCTTAAATATTTTCCTTTACCTATATTGTTAGGGGTTTTAGTACATTGAGTTGCTGTGTTCCTTGTTGATACAAATCATTTACAGTTAACCTGATTTAATGTGTAAGTCTTTTCTTCTACTGGTCTAACCTGTCTGTTGTCTCTCTAAAAACTATACCCTGTCATACCACTCACTATCACCTCTAGTATATTTCTGAGATGCATAATAAATGTGAATAACAAATATTGTTTTGTGAGATTTTAAAATGCCTAAATAAGATAAATTCATATCATATGTAGGCTTTGATTTGAATAAGCTGACTTATAAAATCTGAAAAATGCATTTGATTGCTGCAGCCTAGACTCTTTCATTGATTGCACATTTTAACTGAGGAATGGCTTAGACAAAGTAAAACTGTTAAACGTAAAAAAAAATGTTTAAATTCTGTGGCCAGTTAAACTGGCCAAATTTAACAAATCAGTCTTATACAACTGTTATAATATAAAACTGAAGTTAGTCCCTCGAAGTGAAAATTACTCAGGAAACCATAGAAGCTGAAGCTTACATTAAAATACTTCTTCAGAGGGTCATATATTGGAGCAGTAATTGTCCCCTGTGTCTTACAAGACCCTGTGCTACAGCTATCACTCTAAGAGTAACATTTGGCCCTTACATAGCCTCATACATCTCCAGAACATTACACAAATACTAATAATTTTCACTAATGCCCTCTGAGGTAAATGTATATATAAATTAAACAGTTTTTAATTACATGATTAAAAGATATTCTAAAAATGCAAAACAATATCTGACAATTGTATAAGCTTGTTTTGTGTGCACTTGGAGACAGCGTCAGGTATTGTTTAACATTTTAAATATTAGATGACAGAATGAATTCTTTGTTTCTTTCAAAAGCAAAAGTATTAATATTAAATGTGCTTTCCCAAAAGTTTGGTAATAAGCTCTATTGAGAAGAAATTATTTTTACTAAATCTATGCAAGTTAAAAGGACATCTCATCTGTTAAAATGGAATTTTATTTTTTTTTAATAAAAGTCTCACTGAAATCCCTGCTATCACTAGTATTTGTTGCTAGTATCCCAAACAATTTTTACAAGCACAACTATGATCACAAGAGTTAATTAAGAACTAAATGAGTAGTTATAGTATATGTTGAATAACTAGAACCAAAAAATAATTTAAGAATTTAATCATGTCCTTCTACCTCACTTTTTTCCAACTAACAATAATGAGTTCTTGTCAGCAGTTCAGCCATATTCCTGGCCATGAAACTTTTTCTCTAGTGTCAGGTCTGCAAATCTGAAGCTAGGAATAGGGAGCTAAGTATTTGACAAATGGTGATCATGGAGATAATTCCTGCATACCTTGTAATCCTGGTGAAGGAAAGAAGCTTCTTAAGGCATTTATCCCGGGAATCTAACTGCATTTGGAAATTAGTCTGGATGACTACACAGGCATTTACCTAAATAGATGTTTGCCCATTTAAGTCATAATTAAAGTAAAAAATTACTAGCTTTGAAGGTTTTAAAAATGTATATCTAAATATCATTGCTGCAACGAATATATAAGCTTTACCTAACCAGTAGAATAATCTCTAGCAAGATTTGTAAGAACTACTTGTGTGTATATGGGTGCACTAAGGTAGGCATATGAGGAATCTTCATCAGTTGCTGCTTTCTCCACACATATATAAATCTTTTTTAAGTAAGCACTGAATCCTTTTGGCCTTTGTGAAAAAGTACAGCTCTTCTGAAGACTGAGATGAGCCAAGCAACTCATATTATCTAGAACTAAGTAAAGTAGTGCATATACAAATAATTAAAACCCCAGTGGAATCATGTAGAAAAGATTAGCATGTCTGCTGCTCAAAGATGGCCTGCAAATTCATGGATGGAGAGAAGACTATGTCTTCCTTGAAAACAACTTCCCTTACTTACCAGAAAGAACCTGCTAAAGGTTGACCAGCTAGAAATGAGAGAAATAAGGATTTTATAGCTTAGTTAGAGAGAAAGAGAATACTGAGTTGTTCAGGAAGTGATCACAGACAGGATTCAGAGGCTTGGAAGGGAAATCTCTTGAAGGCATGGAAGGCAACTGGGTAGACAGAGTTTAATACAACTTTCAAAACCACTGGAAGTTCCTAGGATAAGGACTGACTGCAAACTTTTAGGCAGGCCTGGAAGAATTTGTTTTCAAAACTCTTGTTAGTCTGCCTCACCTAGGACAGTCGTGTTTTCTTCCTTTAAAAGATAACTTACTCTAATTTCTATTGTAATAAAATCTGGGCATTAAAGGTATATAGGGCCTTTGCTTACTTTCAGAAGGAGTTCGTGGCAGCTCAGCCTATACATTTGATCTATACATAAAACAAAATCCATTAGGGTAGAAGCTACAGCTTCTCTGTGTGATGATGTTTATAATCCTCCCTAGCAGTAGCAGCACTTTGAAACATTAGACATTTCACTATATAAGACATCATTTCTGTCCCTGGCTCAGGTAATGGAGTTTCTTGATTGCATTAATGTTCTTAGGTGCAGTACACTGTCAGTAAGCAGAGAAGTCTCTGAAGCCTGGAATAAAATCAGCAGTTTCATCATCTAGAAGAAGTTATTTAAATAATGATCCTTTCACTGTGAGAAACCAAATTGGGTTGAGAAAACAGTAACATGGATACTTTTTGTTTCTTGTCCATTAAATCAAAGCTTTCATAAACAAGGCCATTAGTCTATTCTCACCTTCCACTCTTTTGTTTTAGATTGAATATAAGTTATACTCAATCACCCATTTAATGACTAGACTTGCATTAGTACAGATATAGGCCTCAGCATATTCACTTTTATCGTATGCTTGTTTATGCAGGTTTTTTATAAATGTTATAAAATATTGTAAATGTTGGTTTGAAATCTCTATGTACAATCAATTTAGAGCCACTCATTGAAGAGATTTTTTTTTTTCTGTGTATGGATAAAATATTTTATTATGGCTGGGGTTAGTATTGAATAATTGGTGCCTGCAAGATGGCAGACATCACCAGAAGGACTAAGGCCTCCATAGTACTTTTTGTAACAAAATACAGAGTCTCTTGTGTCCCATATATATGTTTTTCAAGCACTAGAAATCAGCACACGTTTTAGCACAAATTATAAATTAAATGATCCACACATCCATGGAAAATGATTGCTGCCATGCTTTGCAGTAGAGATGCACTTATTGCAAATTATGCTTCATTAACAGATGTGGAAGAGTATATATTTAAAGCAATAGCATTCCTTAAAGCTTTTAAAAGGTAACATGCCATTTGCTAATGTGCTTGCCATAATTTCTCTAAATGCTTAGAGAGGACAAAATAACAGTCAATACAAATTGCAAATGAGAACAATGAAGTGAACACAGATGCATTCCGAGGGATTTGATTTAAAAAAAAAAAATCTAATAATTTAATTTGGTCAGTTAAACTGTCATATTGATCACATGATTTTAGTCTTTAACTGAACTAATGGTTCCAGTACAGAGAAAACTGAATCATTCCATACAAGGTTATATAAAAATACTTTTCTCTACACTTGTTGTAAATTTAGTAGCAATGCTGTAAGTGTAGTGAAAAATTGAAAGAGGTCTGTTGAACACCATTGGTACAAGTTAAAGTATTAACTGTTTTCGCTTGATGCAGAGTTGGAATACTATGATTTAACAGGTACAAGGAAAAATGGGAAAACAAAAAGACTATGGTTTTATCAATTTAAGATGAAAGGGGTTGAAATTAAATCTTCGTATCTGGTTAGTTAATCCTTGCCTCCTAGATTTGCATTTTGGTGGTTGAGGGACACCTGATTCTTGGTGGAAACTGACGCAACAGTTTTCAACCACAAATACAGAAGCTATTTGTAAAGTAATGTTGCATTTTTTGCCTGTATGGAAAATCTGAGGCATGAAGTATTAAGGTGACAAGTATTACTACAGACTAGGTTTACAGTGAAGGTAGAAAAGGAATAAAAATCTATTCTTTAATCAGTGTCCTGTTCACTGAACCACAGTTTTTTATTCTTTCTCTTTCCAAATGGGAAATTATTTAGGTGTATTAGGAGTTTCTCGTGTTGTTCTCTTTCCATTATTCCTTGAGCCTTTGTTAGGGTGGAATTTCTTGTCATTTTCCAATATCTATATATTTTGTCTGGTGTGATAGTAATGGAAACAGAGAAGCACTGACTTATTTTCCCTCTCAGTCACCAAAAGAGAAAGAGGCATGCTAAAGAATTTTAACAGAGCACTGTCAGAAGTCATAGCAAATATCACAACACCTTTTTACCTGCCAGCAAAGTCAGAATTTACGAAATCTCACTTGAAGTAATGGTTTGGAATACTTAAACTGTAACTAGAAAACTTGACTACTGATGTATTTTCAGACTTTCCAAAGGCATTGTTCTGGAAGTAATCAGACTTATAAGTTGTGACTTGCCTCTCAGGCTTATGACACAAATATTACGTACTAAAGATAAAACCCTGTCACTATTTTACACAGCAAAAAGAAAGAAATACAAAAGAAGCTGAAAAAGCTGATAAAGGAGAAGGCTAGGGCAGAGATGTTCATAATATGAGAAAGTTCATTTTAAAGTTTACACATATTGTATCAAAGTATAATCAGAATGTTATATATTCTGGAATATATGTTCTCTAAGTACACGGTGCCAATTTTTTTCGTGTTTTAAATGTTGCTTGCTCTGTCTTCTGGTGTTCTGAGGAAGAGGAGAGCAGAAAGACCCTCTGGGACCTTGAGACTGACCCACAAAACATCACATCCTTTGTATGACCGCAACCAAAATACTTCCCTGTATGATGCAAAATACTGAAATTTGAAAGTCATAAAGTGCCAAAAAGATAGGTGAGAGTGGTTCCTGTTTGTTTCCTAAAGTGGCCACAAAGTCTCCTCAGAAATTGAATAAAAGCTACACTAGAATTTTACCTTGGTTTGAGCACTGGGAGTGTGCCTGCTGACCCACACTGCCCAGAGGTCTTTGCTGGGACACCAGTAACATCAGACATTTCTACAGACTTCCACTTCCCCATGTATAAAGTAATGTTCCTTTGGGCTTATAACTGAAGCAAAGAGGCTGGCCCCCAGGGACTAGGTCTATTTTGGGAGGCAGGCTGTGGGGACCATCCTTTTTGCTTTTGCTGGAACTTGTTGTTCCTCCCAGGAGCAGGGGGGGAGTGGTACCACTGCATCTGTGCTTTGACCTCAGCAGAGAGGTGGGAAATAACATCAATTTTCATCAAACCTTGTGCTTGCCTTCTTTTGGGAGAAGGAGAAATGAAAGTCAGCTCTGCAGCTGGGCTGGCAATATCAGCTGGGAAGAAATGTGGTTGCTTCTCACCTCAGTCTGACCACAGCAGACATGAGTGACTCTCCGTTCTCCTGGCTTTAGGAACCAGTAGTTAATAGCTGCAAGGTAGTTTTCTAAAGTTGCTTTGCAATGTTGTGCAGCTCATGTATCAGTTTGGCATGATGGGATGATAGGGAAGATCCAATAGAGTATTCAGATCTATTTAACAGTGTGGAGACTGAGCAAGTTAGGTACAAACCTAGGGTCAAACTAAGTTTAAACTTGTGGTATAGGTGTAACCTAATATGCTAGTCATTTGTTTATAATTTAAATATGAGTCAATGTCAGTATAAGAGCACAGAGGCTTCAGCCGGATGGGGACAATCCAGCCTGTACCACTTCACTTAAGAGCATTTGCTGATGCGCTTTGCAAGACAGCATAGATATGGCCAAGAGGAGCCTGAGGAATGAAACTTAATGGGGAGGTAAGTAGGCGAGAGGGTCTGAGCAAATAAATCAGCTTTCCTTAGATGCATGAAATGTCTCCACATTCCTAATCCATAGTGCAAAATGCCTCCTTGCCCTGAATACTGCCCTTAACATAGAGTAATGGGAACACTCAGTGCTTTACAGTCTAAGATATGTGTATGCTGGGAATGAAATAGACTATGGAAAAATTTTTGTTCATAGTATAGAGGGGAAAAACAAGTACAACGATGTGTATGTGCTAACTATATAAATGATTATTTCCTAAGGAAATTTCTGATAGGAAGTTTTTATTTCTGAGTACTATATTCTGCAAGCATAAAGATTCATTCTAATGTTGCTAGCAAAAGCTACTTTCAAGCAACACTGTTTTTTGCCACATTCTCTGAATTGTCAATAAATAATTGTTGCTACACTAGAAATATTGTCTGCAATATTTTAAATGAATACAGCATGACATTTGACAGCATATGTTTTCCCAAGAGCTAAGGAAGAGAGAGAAACATCCAAACTAACAGCTGAATTTTTTTGGCCTCTTTCCTTTTCAGTCTGTCTTCTGCACCCATCCTCTAAAAAAAAATAACCAAAACCTCTGGACAGCATAGTGTTTACAGTGATAGGGAAAAAAAAAAAAAAAGAAAAGCCAAAACAGTCTTGAAGAACAAGAGGAATTTCTGGAATAAAATAAAAAGACACATGAATCTTCTTGAAAGTTCTTTGAATAGTGTAACTAAAAAATAAATTTCATGGGATGATTTTAAGACATAGAAAAGATTTCTCATTTACTGTTTAGAATGTGTCGGAATTTAGTATGATTTTTATTTCAATGAAATATTACTTCAATGCTTTAACTTCTCTCATTAAAATTCATAAAGTTTATTAAAAATACATCATACCTTTCCCTATGGGACCTTCTCAAAGCCTCTGAGGGTCATAAGAATTTTCTTTGTCATTCCTCATTCTATTACCACAGTGAATTCCCTGAGGAAATAAGAATGAAAACTTGGTTTATAAAACTAGGCAGCAGATAAGGTTCATTTAGAGGGCTGTCTTTTTTTTTTTTTTTCCCCTTTTCTCTTTAAGCTAATAGAGACAGTGAAATTCTAAATATCTTTTATAGATTTGCCTTAATAAATGCTCTGATTCTGCCCATATAATTTCAGATTTTATGAACTTATTTATTAATGCACATCCTTTTTTTTTGTGTACACCCTCATTTGCCTTCAAAGCTATTTGAAAGTTAATGGAATTTTGTGTATCAGAGATAAAAAATAATTGGACAGAATTAGAAAAATTGTATTTTAATTTCCTCTAAGATAAAAACTAAAAAGGCTTCAGTTACAAGAAGCAGGTAGTCACAGTGGAAGAACAGCTGCTTACTGTTTACTTTAATTAACACAGTTGGAACAGCCAACTGATAATTTAAGAATAATTAGTTTTGAAAATGGTTTAATCACTATTTTGATTACAAATAATTGAATACAGAGATTCCAAAAGGGAAACTGGAAATTACACTTCCATCAGATACCTTTCATTTTAGCTCTTAAACTACGAAAACTGATTTATTCACAAATTACTATTTGTAATGATGTTCTCTAGTAAAATGACTTTCCATACACCGAAGTATAAAGCACTGGATTTAGAATCTTATTTCAAATTCTTCTTTTTTTTTTTTTTTTTTTTTGTTTCCTGAAAAATGTGGTTAATTCAAAGGAACTGCTAAAAAATGTAGCTGCCTTACACTTTTTACACTTAAAAAAAAAAAAAATTCTGATTTTTTCAGGGACATAAAGTTTGGTTATAACTTATCCTATCCTAAAAAGACACAGCTAGAACATACACCAAAAAGTAGAATTCAAGGCCAAATTCAAGGCTAGAAAGTTTCGGATTTCTTCTATATCATCAATTTCACTGTAACAAAATTTCTTTAAGCAAAAGAATTGGTCCATACTAAATTTGTCTTTCACCTTTTTTTTGTGTTGAGAACCACTTCCTCTCACTATTTGCAGTATTACATGGGAGGGGAGAGCACAGACAATTTGGAGCCAATGGAGAAAGGCAAATTCTTTCAGGTCCCTCAAAACATCTCAGAGATGTCTTTAACATCTAGGAGCCTTTGTGATGTCTATGTGTTTTGGAGATAAAGTTCTCTGCAGATGAGAGAGAGCGAATCTAAGACCTCAGACAGAATGTCTAAATTACTCAGCCAAGTATATGATTTGCCTCAGAGGCATGGCTGGGTCAGAAGGTACTCAGAAAGAAGTTTTGAGTTCACAGTGTTGTCTTGTTTATGCAATTAGCAGCCAGATTCCAAAGCAGATACAAAACAATATCCTCATTAACAGTATTTTAGATCCCTTTTTTCCTAAATGTAATCAATGATGTAAACAGTGAAACATAGGACTGATGGTTTTATAAAACATTGTTTTACAGTTTCATTTCTTTTCAGCATGGAAAGTCAAGCCTGACTGCTCAGCCTCAGGTTTTCTGATTAAACCAAATTTCATTGGTTACTAGAGCTATTGGATGATAACCAGCTTATCACAGAGGACAATTAGCCTGATTTGTCATCCCCCCCCCCCCCTTTTTTTTTTTTTTTAATTTCTCATGGTGGAAAACATCATTAGCCTGAAGCTATGTTTCTTGTTAAAAAAGAGACTTTTTCACCAATAACTGATTTTATTTTTTATTTCTTATATATGTATATAATGATACCTTTATAGATTATTCAAATTTGTGTTCTTGGAAAGTATTTTAGAGGTAATAGCTTTGAAGCTGCTATTCCTGATGTCCTATAAATGTGCTATCAGAATGTCCATAAGGACCATATTTCTTGTCACTGGAATTACCTGAAGGGCTTAATAAATGACAGGAAGAGGGATAGGAGATTGTTCTTCCAGATTAAAAAAACTATATGATGATGAGATTTTTTTTTTTTTTAAAGCACATATCAAATGTAATTAAATTACTGTTACTACTATATTCTTTGTTTATCTCTGAATATTATGTTTGCTTTCTGCATTAACTAGTGTTCAGTAAGAAAATGTGCCTGTTGTTGAATTTGTATCTAACTATGAATCGCTTAGCTGTTCTACTCTGCTCTCGTTCTTGCTGGAAGACCTGTCCTTTTGTGACAAATGTATATAATATAAGAGAATAAACTACAGATTAAGCAAGTAGTCAACATATGTTATCCCAGGATACTTGCTGTTTCATTCTTTTCTCTCTTGTCTCATTGGCTCTTTCTTGCTATATCCCTTTGGCACATGCCTTTTATTTACCCAATAATTTGTCTTCAGTCCCTCTCACACGCTTTGCTTTTCTAGTTCTGTGGCTGCTCCACCTAAACAGTCCCAAATACCTGTTGTCAAAGAGTAAAGCTAAGCTTCCTGATCCTCCTGTTTCTCTATCCCATGTTTTATTATCTCCACATTTAACAACTTTGGAGTTCAAGTTTGCATACATATTTCCAGAAATAAGGAACAACATTAATTTGCATGGGAAAAAAAAAAAATCTGTAGGGATTTAGTTGTGTTCATTGTCACCGACTTATCATTTAAGAAAGTCTTCTTTTGTAAAACAGTATGTGATGCCTAATATTCTGTAATTTAACATTCCTACTCTATCTTTCACAGTCCCAACACTCTTGAAGTAAAATGCACCTTCTGAAATATTAAACTCCTTCATGCTATGCTTATCTTTTTCATTCTTCCAACTGCATGTTTCATCTCTTTCTATATTTGGTCTTTTACAGCTGTTAGCTTGATTATTTTTTTTAAAAGGTCTAAAGCTAAAAGGTAATGGACAATTAAAAAAAATTGGCTTTAAAGCAACAAAAATTATGAACTCCCTCATAATTGCTGAGATGTCTTTACCAACAAGGAAAGCATAGGGATGGATAGGTTAAAATGAATGCATTCAACAGAATAAAGTATATCTTTTCTTATTATCCATGCTTAGTGAGTAAATTATAAAAAAAGTATAAGAGAAAACAATCCAGCCATCCTGGGATTATTATGCAGTCTAAACATTTGGTTAGATAGAATGTTCTTGGTTTCTTTGCTAACTATTAAAAAAGAGTATTATGCACAATATTTAACTTGGATAAGCTAGACCCCAGGTTGTCTAAACACATCAGTACCTCCTGTCATGTTCTGCTGCCTTATTAAGATTTGTATTATGTAAGGGCTGTCATGCCTTGTCTCTCTATAAAACTCATTATCAAACTTCAGTAATACCACTTCTGTTCATCAAAATATCAAACTTTATTTATGGCTCCTAAATGTTCTGTTTGAACTCCATGTAATATTTTTTTGTGTAGTTAACTTCAGTATTTAAATCTCAGAACAGAAGTGTTGCTAACTAAATCAGTTTTTGGTTGCCAACATCAGAAAACAGAAAGTTCTCAGGAAGATCTGGGAATGGAGTATTTAAATAATTCTTATTAAAGAAATCTCAATTGTTCAATGAAATAACATATAATGAATTCTGATAGATGTTCTGCATGCGCTATTGGATGTCACTGGTTTCAAATGAGTGTGTCTTGCTCCTGTGGCTTAGAGACACTAGGGTTAGTACATTTATTAGTTTCAATCCTCCATTAAGGCAAAGTGGAAAAGGAATTTAAGCCTGTTATATAAAAGTAGAAGCTACTAAAGAAGGACCATAGGAAAGTCTGAGAAGAGACATTTCCAGAAGATGAGGTGTTTGATGACAATCGTGTTAAACTTTGCCAGCAACACAAACCAAGACTATGGAAACAGCTACAAGTACAACAGAATTCAGGAAAGTGAAAAAAAAAAATTGCTTAGAGCTCATGAGGTTGTTGTCTTCCTTGTTTATGGAAAACTCTAGAATCACTTGAGTGCCTATAATAAATTCTAAATTAATTCCCTAATTATGTCCAAAATTTACAGTCTTACCTATCTCTGTACATTCACTGAAAAATATAGGTGCCTCTATTCTGACCTGAAGCTCTAGCTTAATGCATGTTTTGTTTCTCTAGATTTCTCCAGTGCAGAACAGGTACAAACCAATAGTTTTTCTTTTGCATGGATGCCATTAATGAAATTAATTTAACTGTGAAACATAGCAAACTGTGAAACAAGTTAAACAGATGACAAGTTTAATAAAGCATTTTTTTACATTCAATTCCTTTTTGGCAGAAGTGGAGGTGGTGTCAGACCTGACTGATTTACCCCAATTCCAGCCTGTCACAGAGTACCATCAGTCCATTTTCAGAGGGCTGAGAGTGTTATTGGTGTTACCTAAGTGCTGGCAGGATCTAATATTTTTTGTAGTACTGTAAATGCTTGGCCAAATCCATAAAACATTTTCTAGGACAAGATATATTTTCCTTCAAGTTCTCACATGTCACTGCCATATATCTGCTTTCTCACTCTTAAAAAAAAATAAAAATCTGTACACTTTTGTTTCAAGTTCCATTAATGATTCTGTCAGCAAGACAGCCATTGTTCTGGTATGAAGGTATGATTCAGTATTGGTGTCTATTTATGGTGCATATTTTTTTTTTTAACTGGATGATAAAGGGAATGATCATTGGATATGTTTAAATATAAACATCAGTAAATATTGATGAATATTACTTTGGGGTTAAGAATTAGAATTCTACCCTATCATGGAAAAATTCATTTGCTTTATTACAGCAGCCAATTTTAAGATGGTGCAATATGAAAAAATATATCTGTCAGCATCATGTTAATGAAGTTATGAATAATCTATACAGGTTTTGTGATAACTTTTTGCTTCAATATTAGAAGCTTTGACTGTTAAAAGTGGTGAGTTATTATTCTCATTCTTGAATTAGGAACTCACTGTACTGACTGGATGCTGAAATGAAATGGAGTTCTGAGAAAGGACTTTCAGTTCTGTCCAGTAAACCAAAGTGGGCCCTTGTTGTCTCAGCCTGGACACTCCTGAGCATACAGGCTGCTAGGGATCTCCACTGATGTGTCTCTCTAAAGAACATTGGAGAAAAATAAATCTGAAATCCATATTTGGACAGACCCATTAATCCTCCTCCTCCTGCTTTGTGTTTTCTGTGTGCAAGAAACAGCAGAAGCCTACTGCAAGCCTATCTTGTAAGAAACAGTGTGTGAAAGTTTGTGTGGAATTTAGACTATCTGAATTTGATCAAAGATATCAAGGAAAGCATCAAAGAAGATGCTGTTCCAGTCACAACAGCAGGGACAAAAAAAAAAAAAAAAAATTAAAAAAAATAATAAAAAAGCTACCAGACCATCACAATTCCCAGCTTCCTTTGTGGACCCAGGGTCTTGTTTAAGTTTCTACATGTTTTTCAAGATAACGAAAACATCCTACAGAGTTTAACATTCAAAGACTACTGTTAATATGTGACAATATAGAGTTCCATGAGGTTTGAATATAAGTCACATAGATCTCAGTTACACTGTATAGCCTTTTCTAGTATGATTTCTAGGTGATTAGGAGTCAAGTTTCCAGACTTAGCCCCATACGTGACTGACTAGCTATGTTAACATGTCTTCATGCATGCAGTAGATACCAGCTTTCAAGATTCAACATTTAAATGTCAGTTGAAACAGAAAATTGCTCAGAATGAAAAATTTCCCTCATTAGAAATTACATCAATAATTAGGGTAATAATCTGTGTCTAAAAATGCTTACAGAAAATAATTATCTTAGCTATATAATAAGTTTTATTTAACAAACATTAGCTGATAATTTTAACAGCCTACATTGAGAAACTGATATTTCAGTAGCTTTCTCTGTTAGTGCAGTATGACAAAAATAGTTTGGGAGTTCCGAACTTCCCCATGCAGGCAGTGTGCCTGTGTGTAATAAAAGTCAGTCACTCAGTTGAATAGCTTGTCAAAACATAGAAGGAGGCACAACCCAGGAACATAATACAGTGACGTATTCTTTCTATTAAGTGGCTCAGGTGAAACTGAGGGAGCATTTTATGCTGGCTTTAGATTCCCTAACACTCTTATGTAGTTTTGCATACTAAGTTTCGGGGCTGCCCTGACCCTAAACCATGGCAGGTATCTTTTGACTTCATTATCAGAGTAAATAAAGCAAGTCGTTGCTCTTTGACTGGTACAGAGACCCTGGCTGCCACTTGTAGGTACTGTGATGTGGGCACATTCAGAAAAGTCTCCTAAAAAGCTAGTTTAGGAGTTTAAGCATTATTAATTTAAACTCTCCTATGAATAGTAATCAGTAGAGGAGACAAGTGTCTCCATTTAGACCACACCTAAACTAGGTGTCCTAAAATCACATATAGAATTTCCTTTTAATGTAAACTTTTGGTACTGTAAATAAGTGATAATGACTTTTTAGGAGTAGCTGGTTTATTTTTCTGATATACTTTGCCCTGTGTAACAATACTACAAACCTTAAGCTTTCTTAGCTGTGAGATACTACATTGTAAAGATCCAACCCTTATTTTGACTAATGCAGGCCACCAGAGCTAAATTGGAAATTCTGAGACCTCTAAACATGTCTTGCATTTCTTTGTCACTTGTATCGCTCTTTCTCTAACTATTTGGTTTATAGGAGATCGTAAAAATAAACGAAATATTGAGATCAGATTATGATCCATTAAAATGCAACAAAATGAAAACTGGAGTGGAAGAAAGGGAGGCAAGGGGGAGTCAATGTAGTGTTACTTATAGCAAGAACAAAAAGGCCCAATCTGTCTGCCCTTCTACTCCCTTTCCTGAATAACTCAAAGCAGTAAGATATAACAGCCAAAATATTATATTTACTATATGAATTCAAGTGGCTAAAAAGACAATCTTGGCATAATCAATACAAGAGAACTATTAAGCTGAGAAAGGTCTTTCAAAGTCATTGTGTTTATTAAGCTAAAGCACTGCTGTACATTAGATCTCTAGTTTGTATCAATTAAGTTTATTTAATTTGGCACTATTTTCCAAAAAGATAATGTCAGATATAGCACAAAGTCATAAATGTATCATTTGCTATAATTTAAAAAGCTAGATTTTCTAGTTCTGACATCATTTGAGAACCTCGTGATTTTAACTGCCCTTATTTTGATTCATGCTATTGACCTTTCCAAGAGTTATCTTCTGCTTTTCCTAGAGAAGTGTAAAATAGCCTTAAAAATCATGTATAAATCCACTACAGAAGTACTTATTTAATAGGAATAGCACAGCACTAAAATTCTAATAACTCTATTCCCCTGTTCCAGATTACATTATGTGTTAAATTGTGAAAATACATTGCAGGATGTATAATTAGAATACAATTGCTTCAGTGCACATCTACCTAAAAAGGCATTTGCCTTTAGTGGTGTGCATAGATGTATCTAGTCTAATAATCTGCTCTTTCCTCATAACTGGCTATCCTGCAGCTTAAACTACACTATACTTTATATTAACCTTTCCTAAGCTAGAAGGTAATACAGACATGCATGATGGAAGCCTATTTCTTCTGAGATGGGCCTACTTTAGATGAGGCCCATTGCTTTTCCTGAACACTGAAAATAACTGCCAGTTTGCACGGATATTAAAATTGAAAAGCGCATGGGAAACACAGGATTCTTAGGTAGAAGGATGCAAATGTGTTCTGAATGATATGAGAACACTTCTGTGTTAAAGAGCAAACAAACAAAACATTTTGAAGTGATGCAGTTCACAACACTTTGAAATACGAAACTTCAGACAAAACAATAAAGGACTGAGTGTTACTGTAAATCCTAATAGCAAAACAGATAAGGTAACATTTCATACTTCTGATTAAAACTGGAAGTGTGTATCTCCCAGTTAAGTCAGTAATAAAGGTTTGGGACTGTGTACCATTTGTCAGCATTGATTCCAATTAAACTCAAAGGTTCCCACTGCAAAGAATGGTGAACAATCAATGAGCAATTAAGAGAAGAAGACCTCGAAAGTAAATTATTCCAGTAAATCTGGTATTGAGGTGGTGTGAGCAGATTACCATTAAACCACTTACACCAGTGATAACATGCTGCAGGCAACATCACTTTTTGCTCTTTTAGCCCAGACTGTAGTGCAAATGACTTTAGATTTAACATCTTAAACTCCTGAGACAAAAAAGCAAAAAAAAAAAAAAAAATTAAGTTTGTTTGTTTGTTTGTTGTTGTTGTTGTTTTTTTTTTTTTTGTTTGTTTGTTTTTTTGTCTCCAAAAAGCTTGTAAATCCTGGTCTGGAGTTTGCTAGTTTGTCCCCTGTAACCAGCTACTACAACTCAAATCTTTACTATTTGTAACTTAGAAAAGATAAATCAGGTCCTTAAAGATCAAGTAAGTTTAAGGTTATTAGAGGCAGAAAAGACGGCAATACTTTGCCAAAGTTCAAATATGTTAATTTGCCCTTAGGTGCTGTAACTAGCTTTTATTCCAGGGCTCAGGAAGGGAGATATGGGTCATGCATGCAAGCATTATTCACATAATAATTTAAGATTTATTGACAAACACAATTTCTCTTAGAAAGGTGTCTTGTTAATTTAGAGTCTTTGTTATGCTGCCTGTATACAATCTTGTTCAATTAATACATTATTTTTTTTGTTTGTTTTTAGTTTCTTCACTAACACCTAACTAATCTCATGCCTGATTTAGCTTATTACTGAAATGTGTACCTACCAGATCAGGACCTGTTTCCCCTTGAATGTGTAAATGTTCCCCAATGCAAAATACACACCAAACATTTGTGCAAAATATATGTATTTACCAACATAGATTTGGTTTAGCAACTTTCCACTGTAAGTATCCAAGCTTAATTAGGAAGTGAAGCTGCAAAATGTTGTTGTGTCACTACTAACTGATGACTGGAAATCTACTATGCTGTCTGTATGCCTGGACATTTGTATTTTTCTATTTTGAGTTGTACATTGTTTTCCAGGTTTCAGCACTATGGAGCATTTAAAATTAAATTCCTGTGTTTAACGTAACTGACCCTGTTGTTACACTAAAAATCTTGTTATGCACAAAAAGGGGGACATATCTTACATATGAAACATTTACTGTTAGTTGCCTTAAATCTTAAAAGACTTTACTAAAACTAAACACAGTTACTATCGTTATTCTGGTTAAAAATATAATAACATGCTAGTATAAATTATTACCACTAGTAATACAATTAAAATTGTTATACCAAAACTTCCTAATACACCCTCTCACCTTTTTTCTGGTGTTACAGTCACCTTTTGCTGCATCTCTGGTCATAAAAGGCTGGGAGTAGGGTGGCAGTGAGTTGTTAGGATCCTGAATTCCCGACAGGGAGGAGTGTAAAGCTGGTGATGAAATTTCATCCTTCTCTTTGCTATTTTTTTTTTCCTTTCTTTATTTCTGTCATCATTCTAGTGTCTGCTTGGGCTGTTGTAATATTTTCTAACATGATTTACACCATGATTTTTCTTCCTTGGTCTGCAACTCTATGTTACATCTCAATTTATAACATACAGTATACTTTATGTAGGTGACATAATTGTTCTGTGTTTGGTTTTTTTTTTTTTTTTATTAGTCCTGCAAAAGTTTTTGCTCAACTCCAAAGTCTGTATTTCCTTGACTGATAACCAGTGAGCTACAGATAGCCCTGGGGGCTCCAGCATTACTCTGCCTCATTGTTTTTAAGATCATCTTTTTACACATAACAGAAGATATTACCTTTTCCTAACTTCAGACCATCAAGCTGCAATGGCAATAAAAACTTTGTTTTATGAAAAATTCTGATTAATATGTACCAGTAGAGTTTACCACTTCACAGTTTATATGCCTACCCAGCTGAATGAAAACAAAATTCTTAATTTTTAAATGAGGTAGTGAAATGCTGGGGTCTGAACCCCGAGCCCCAAATTAAGGTTGACATATGGGTGATTCCCACAGCCCTTCATAAAGAGGTGGTGAGTTTGCCTTATAGCTTCCCCCCAGGGTGCGGCCGGCCCTGCAGGGAGACCCATAAGGGCAAAGCGCGCCA
>NW_008611592.1:0-3251 GCF_000691845.1 Merops nubicus | reverse complement strand
ATCATTTTTGTTGGGCCTGGTCATTGGCAGAACAGGTACACAAAGAATATTTTTATATTTTCCCTGACACAAACCATATGCTATTTTAGAAATGAAATGTACATTTTTGGCACATGTTGCAAACAGGATTTATTTTTCTTGAAAGAGTCCTTGTTGTACTGATGAACTTATTACTGAAAATCCAGAAAGATTTTATTCCTATAATCGCATACAAAATTCACTAGAACTTTAAAAAAAACAGAGACACAGATTTCTTTGCTATCCTATTACTGCAACTACTTATGTATGTTCACATAGAAGTATTTCTACAAGTTTGATGCTAAAATTTCATACAGAAAATTGGTTTGAAATAGTTCATGGGCAAATAATGTCTTTTCTACTTCAGATACATTGCTATTTGATTTGTTATTTTCTCTGGAAGATTAATTGCATTCGTATACTTGTCTCCTCCAGCATTACAATCCTGTTTAAAGGTATATGTGGTTTCTCTGTAAGGGGCTTTATAATTGGAAAATGAGAATTATGTATGTTGACAAATTTATGCACGTTCTGCTTTATGTCATATGTTAATGCTGATAAGAACTTGTAATACTCTGCCTGAAGAACTCACATCCTTGCAATGTGCCTGACATCCCATGCTCATTTTGGTCTGCAGTAGGAAAAAAAGTGACATACAATATTGGAGCTTGAATGATAGAATTCATGAAACTTGCTGGCTTTTCCTAAACAATACTTCTATGGGAAGAGGCAGATAATCTCTGTGAGTGACACAGTGTGAAGTATTTATGTTGGGACATAAATTATGTTTGGACTTGCTCTGAACTATACTTCTGATATGTTTTGTTAGGGCCTTGAGAGCATTAAGGGCCTTTCTGTCCCTGCCTAGCTTGCCTGGGGCTTCTTCCCACCTTGCCCAAGGCTCAACACCAACCCTATTTCAGCCTCCCAGGGCCGTCAATCTCTGCCCCAGCCATTTAGGACTGGTCTCCAGCTCTTCACAGCCCTGCCTTGCCTGGCCTTGGGGCCCCAAGACAAAAGATTTCCACTTCTTTCAGGTTAAATTGATGCTAATTTGCCTGACTGATGCTTTGATGAGACAGACTTTTGACCAAGCCGGTTTTCTGGCTTGGTCATAGCCCCTTTTGTTATGGTCGGTATAGTGAGATCTCAGAGCTGGCAGCAAGTCTTAGATGTTTAGTGAGGTCCATGTTTATCACAACTCTCATTGTAGGCAAGGGGTGAAATAAAAAACAAACAAACAAACGAACAAACAAAAGAACACCACAACTGTCTTACTTTTTCCAGTGTCTTCAGCTGTGCCACAAGTAGAAAGAATTGATTTACACATCAATTAAAATGATTTATGATAATATTTTTAGGTATCTCTGGCTTAGCTATCTCTACTGTAGTGTATCTATATAATCTGGTTTAACAGAAAGTGCAACACTTTTCCCTGATGATCTAAAAATACAATGACACTAATAGTACAGCTTTGTTTTGCATAGCATTTTATGTACATGCACCAGTATAGTTTACTTGTTCCTCCTCTAAGAAGAGTATTCAGAACCAAGTAAATTTAAAATGTAGGCCGAGAAATTTCAAGGTTAATTCAGAAATTTATGAACTCATCAACAGCACTAAACTTGCAATGTTAATCTCTTATACTGTATTACAGCACAATCATGCCAAATATTGTAATAAGGGACTGTCAGCATATTTAGTATAAATTTGATTTTTTTTTTTTTTTTGATGTTATGATTTGTCCACGAGGGAGGTAGGGTGGAACAAATGGTGCAGGTTGAGGGATCTGCCACTCTGAAAACTCTTCGAAACTTGCAGAGATGTGGCTGTTCAGAAGCTGTGAAAACACTTTGTGAAGCTTTGGGCTGCAAGGGTAAGCAGGAGGAGAAAAGAGGGGCAGTTATGGGGCAATTGGCTGTCAATAGTTCTGTCCTCGATGGTGTGAGATATTTAGCCTTTATAAGTCCCCAAAACCTTTAGAAACAGATTACTCTGTTTATGTGAATGTGCCAAACTTTTGTAATTCCTTGGCTTGTCTGTCAGGTTCCAAACTTGTAATGAAAGATTCTTTGTTTTGGGATTGATTGAAGGTAAGCAGGATTGACAAAGGTGTTTATACTTCAGAAAATGTTCTGCATTCTCTACAGCATAGGGGAAAATTTTGACATGTCCCTATGAACTAGAGAATACACTCTGAAGAGCACAAATAATAGCTGTGGCTTGGTTTTTGTTTTTTTTTTTTTTTTTTAACTTTAAAAAGAGTGGAGTATATGAAAAAGGAAAATTTTATTTGTAGGCCTGGGTGCTAATTTGGGTGACATTTATTAGGTTATTGTTTTCAGTGTAGACATCTCTCATTTTATTTGAAAGAAACAAGTACAAACATATCTACATTGGTTGGTAGTCTGGACATGAAGATACCAGTTAATATTGAAACTGTCAAGGTGTCTTATGTAAGAATCCATTTTTATTTTAGTGCAGGAAGTGAGGCAATGTTGTTTTAAGGGTTCCTTCTGGCCTGTTTAGATGTCTGGATGTAAATAAGAAACACCATTGCACCTTGTATTTGATATATACAATTATGTTACTTGTCTATATCCTTTTCTGCGTTTAGTTTATCTGACAGAATTGTTTAGGAATAATTTTATGCACAATAGCTTTTACTATTTTTAGAGGTAGTAAAATCATGCATGCTATCAAAAAACTAATAATGATTGTGTATTTGTTATAAGATACTGACATGATGAAGACTACACATTAAAAGACAGTTAGACTGCAGGAAATAGAACATTAGTAAGATGATAGTTAAAGAGTTACATCTTAAGTAGAGAAAAATTCAGATATTCCTAGGCATAATCATTCATGAACTGAACAGAGAGCTTTGGAAATCTGTATAGATCACCCTTCTCAGACAGTTACACCTTGCTGTGGTTTCCTTAGCCCTTTTCAGCTGACTAATGTGTTTCTTAAAAGAGGGTCACCAACAGGACATGCTATTTTACAAATAGTGTATTCATACAAAGTGCAGAGGTAACACAATGTTGTATAAAGTGCACACCTCATTGTCATTAGTTAAGTTTCCATTTTAAGATCCATCTAGGTATCCTGAAAGCACCCTAAAGTGCAAGTAATCAGGTCCATACTCAGATGCAGACAGGCAAGTTTATGTCCAAGTCTGGGAGAAAGCCTGGAACATAGTGATTTGATAAAAACAGCGAGTTTGTCCTCAC
>NW_008611591.1:51288-54007 GCF_000691845.1 Merops nubicus | reverse complement strand
CCAACCCCTATGATTCTATGATCTTTCATTTCTGTATTTAAATGTAGTAGCTAGTCCAGAACATGTACTCATTTGTTATTTTAACACTTTTTGCCAGAAAAGCCTTACTTTTTGTTGCTGCACTTGTTGGCTCTTTAATCTTCAGGTAAAATTGAAAATGAGATATTTAATAGTTTGTGTCCTACATGTCTTGAAATTCAGCCATCTCAGACATTGCACCAGTAAAGACTATTTTAATTTTCTGATTCTTTAATTTTTCCTTTGGATCTAAAAATTGCATTAGAAAATGGCCAGTATTGACCCATTTTTTTTTTGTTTAGTGTTTTAGAACTTCATTTTTCCCCCCCAGACCAGATTGGAAAATTGCAATTTTCAACAGTTTTCTACGTATCTATCAATATATCTTTCAGCTATCTAACTAACAGTGTCTTCACTTCTGTTCCACTGGGAAGTGTAAATTTTTAATGATAAAAAGTGGCTACAAATGCACTTCCCAAACAGCAGCTGCCCTGTTCTCAGCTAAAGTTCAGTCCTGGGCAAATGGTCATACTGCACTCCTAAACAAAAAATCACACTTCATAAGAAAAAATGCTGAATGTATTAATTGCATCTAAACACTTGCAGGATGCCAAAGTTATTAAACAGGTTCCGTAACTCAGGCACTCTGTAGCTAAGCAAAAGTATATCAGCATAGATATAACCTGTTAAGGCGATTCCATGTGAGTTTCCAGAGAGCTGTTACAGAGAGAATATTGGATGTAGCCAGAGGCTGAGCTTCACTGCCTGGTAGTGGTATGGAATGTATTATATTGGAGCACTAGAACATTTGCAAGAACATGAAATACTGAATAAAATGAGGAGAAAGTGCCTTAGGTAAACTTCTAGAAAAACAAAAAATAAAATCATTATAATCTTAAAGCTACAAGAGTGGTTTCAAGAAAAGCCAAAAATGTGACAATTCTATCAGCATTTCCAGATTTTCTCTGATGCCTCTTACTCTTAATATGCCAAATGATTTGACAGGTTTTGAAAGCACCCTCAAGACCTATCATTCTCCTGTATATGGGATTTCTTAATTTATTTGACCATTCTAATACTCCCACAAGTCTTTGAAATTTTTGCATCTATTTAAAACCGGAAATGCTGTTCTAGCCTACATAGTTTTATCAAATCTCTCAATTTTCAGGTTCTGCTTGCAATAACCTCCAGTCTACATATGTTTTGTTGCATTTTCATCTGTGTTGGATGATATATACTGGGCAGATTGAAGTGGTTTAGGAATAGAAATAATTGGAGATTTCCTGTCAATCAGCTTTATTTTTAAATTGACATAATTTTTTAAACATTATTTACTAATAGATTGTGTCAGCTGAACTAAATGGTAATACAATACCAGAAAAACAGTCTAGCAGTAAAATTCACTTAAGGGGAAATTGTGAAGGTGATTTACACAAACAGCAAGGCTCAAAGTTAAATATCATGGCTCAGTGCGCTACCTACAATGATAGTGCAACTCTATGGATCATTAAATATAGGATAGATTTGTGTCTATTTTTGAGGCCTCATTCTTTTTGAGGCCCTCTGGGACAGTGCTCTCACACTGTGATTAACCCTTTCTCCTACTTGTACCCTTTCCTATATCTTTAATAACCCGAGGAGAGATAATCATTGTCTTTATTAGAAAACAAGATAAGAAAATGTCTGATTGAAATCAGTGTCAGATATAATTAAGCACACTATAAATTGGCATTTCGGGTAAAATTTGTCAATTCTACTTGCTATCTGAAAATTGCTCTTCTTAAATAGTCATTAAAAAGCTAGTTTCCATAGTTACTTCGTGTTCCATTTTTAAAATCCAAGCAAAATGAATTCACTGCATGTAGATATATATAAGAATGGTTATATTATTTGTGAAATGTTAATTTCTTTAACATTGTGAATTCTATACAACTTCTGGCCTGAGTAGGATAATTTTAGTAATGTCGGTTCAGAATTGGGCACAACTGTGTTACTGTTTTATGTTGTTAAAGCAATAGGTTAGACTCCAATGAAATAATTTTTAGCAGCATATGAAAAAATAAAAAAATTAGCTTTAATTTTAAAAATTCACATCTTTGTTTTTACTTATTTTTTCTTTGGTTTTGGTATTTGGGATTTTTGTTAGTTTGTTTTGGGGTTTGTTTCTGTAGCTTCTCTTGCACCATGCACTTTATTTTCTAAATATAAACAAGAGTCATAACCATTGTCAGTGTTCAGCAGAGGACCACAAATATCAATGGGTGTATCTCTACTGTATATTTCCCCTTTCATTAGCTAAACAGTAATAATTATTTTATTGTTTACAGCCACAGTTAGAAACAATAAACATCAGATATTGATACTGAAGATGATGTTTGTGTATTTACATGTAAAAGGAGAATATTCCTGACAAAAGATAGGGAGGTGAAGGGAAGTTGGATATTTTTTTTTTCCAACTGGATACATTGAGGTGAGAGGGTCAGTAACTGACCAGTGTTCAAAACTGACTCACCTGTAGGAGGCAGAATAAATGAAAACTGGTGATCCATTTTTTATCTTTTTATTGCTGTGTTGATTCCCAAAGCATCTTTCTTCATGTAAGTTACTGCAGAAACACTCAGTCCTTTACCTGCACCTCCACACATTATTAGCATAAATATTATCTGACCTGGTACTCTTGAACACCTCAAATCAAATATCA
>NW_008611591.1:30704-51270 GCF_000691845.1 Merops nubicus | reverse complement strand
GAAAATACAATGAATTACCAATTTATATTTGACAATGTAAGAAAAAATATGTGAATTGTCTATCAATGTTCTCCCTTAAAAAAAAAAACAAAAACATGGCTGTGCTGCTTCATAAACCTGGAACAGACAAAACTCTTGTTAAATGTGAACACAGTACTGAGTTTTGCCCCTTTGAGCTATTTACTGGTATTTACTTGTAATTTCTGCTTCTGCTAGGAAAATAAAACTCTGAATTAATAATATCTATTGTAACCCTTTTATAAGTGAATTTACCTTAATTTTGAGATACTTACCTCAAGAAGTATTATAAATTTTATATCTCATTTTGTTGAAATGCCCTGCATATCTTCCCCCAGATTTTTTTTATGCACTTGAACCACTCTGGCAAGTAGCAGAAGTAAGAGTTAAAGTGAAAACTTATGAAATTATGGGAAAAAAAAACAAGTAAAAGGAATTGTTGTAGTCTTAGTTGGAGCAAAAATTAATAATGATGATTTTCTGTAGTTAGGCTGTATCTTAGGACACTGCACTACATACATTTTAATGCTAGAACATTGTCCCATATGGTCCAGTATATAAAGGTTAAAATTAAAGTGTGTGTGATAAGGAGTTGTCAAATAGATTACGTACACATATGTTGAAAATTAGTCAAAAGTTTCATCACCGGGGATATCTTTTTCCTAGAAGGATTTAGGTAATACTAATAGAGCATGATGAATACTTTTGTATTTTATACTGTGCTTTGAAACTTTTCAGGCCACCAAACCAGTGCTGAATGTGGACAATGTGTGTTTTTAAAACCAATACGCAAAAGTAAACATGAACAAGGAATGCTTTTAGTCAGAAGCAGTTGGAGAGCGTGTTCAGAACACCATGAAATTTCTGGAAGATCAGGGCTAATTGCTACTTCTACCATACCGTTGTCTGGGTAGGCTATGCTCCAGATGATTGTCCGATGGCATAAAACTTTACAGCTACAGTAATAATGAAGTTCATACGAAGGATCCTTCACAAATCTGATCAAGGGGGCCCTTCTTCAGCAGGTGGCTTTTCTGATGGTTGCAAAAATAGAGATCACATAGCACAACTTCCAGGGATTAATATTAATGGCAAAGGGAAGAAGTGGTGGAAGAACAGAGATGTGTCTGTTTGTTTATGAATAGCAGCAGATGACAGGAATTCCTGTATGCAGGACCCAAGTGCTGGGGTTAAACCCCCAGCCCTGAGTGAGAGTTTGCATATGGATGATGTCCACAGCCAGGCAAGAAAGACCCTCCTGATTGATTTTCACCTAGGGTCTGGCCAGCCTTGGGTGGGAACTGATTAGGAGATCACCACTGGGTGCCCCCGCCTTCCACATTAACTTGGAGGTGGGGCAAGAAGACACCTCTATAAGAGCTGACTCTGCTTGCAGTTTGATTTAGGAGGCTTGCCTACACAGCATGTGTTCTGTGTGAGGATTTTGGCCATTAGAAGGGTTCCCTGATTCTTCATGACAAGTGTAGTCTCCAGGATGGCAGGGCCAGAACATGAAGCTGTCTCCAAGTCCCTGCTCTATAACTGGACTTGTGGCCTGGCTGCTACTATCACCCATGGCTTGACTCCTTGCCCAGCTTGTTCCCTTCTTTGTGTCCATTGCAATGAGTGAGTGCATTGACTTGTTCCTCTCTTTGGTTGTCTCGCACTTTGGGTCTCCAGTGTGTTGTGTGGAGGGAAGAGTTTGGTTGCTGGTCTGCCTATTAAGGATAATATCATTCCACGTTGGGCAAGCGGTCAGAAGGACACTTTATTATTCTAGCTTAGAAAATATTTTTTTACAAATTTAGTTATCTTAAAATATGTTTTGATGGTCTTGTTCTTATAAAAGATTGAAAGATGCTAACACTGGTTTTCAAAAGGTTTAGCTGCAATATGTTTGGAGTTAAGATAATAGCTGCTTTGAAGGGCCTAGCTAAAACAAATATTCAATTTTTATTAAGTTTATTCCCTATATATGTATTTATGTATACATACACCAGCAAAGCATTTAGTACATCAGAAAATCTGAGCTAGAAATAGTGTAGTTTGGAATTAAATCTATACATGTTCATTTTGATCCCATGGCTCAATTCATTAAATTCAGAAGATTATGTCATTTTAACTCCTACAAAAGGAGAAAATATTTGTATTTCACATAGTATGCTGTAAAGAATCAAATTCTATATTATCAGGTATAGGGCAATGATAATTATATTATTTGGTATTATGAATAAAATATGACATTAAATATCTAGTTCTCCCTTCAAATAGATGTTCACTGACTCTACACACTGTCAGAATAAAGCCTATTACTTTATCCTTGTCATTGGTATATTATATATTTTTAGTCTAAAAAATAGAAGATTATGTGAAAGAACTGAAAAGTAACTCAAAAGAATGCCCTAAGTTTAAATTCTATTTATGGTGTAACTCTTTTTACATTTACTTTTATTGTATAAATCTTTAAAGGGGCATGCATATGTCCTCTTCAATGAATCAAATATTAGAGGATCACTTGATTACAGAAGAATGTTTCTGTATTTATCTGATGATGAGTAATGGTATATCCAATATAAAACAAAGTTCACATGAAAATAAGGTGTAAGTACTCTTACAGCAGCCAGGCATTTGAAAATTTTACCTCTCTGCTGACCCTTCTTAATATTTTGTAATTTTGTGATTTTGCCTCATAGCATGAACACCTTGACCAAACAGGTGAAGAAGACTGAAATCACAACAGAAAAAAACCATAAGTGCTTATGTATAGGAGAAGGAATAGAAGAGTGTGACAGTGGCACTGGCCTTCTTGAGCTAAGAGATGTCTATAAAATTTGTCCTCATATTCTTCTACTAAAGGTGAGAGAATGTTTGCCATTACATTAGAAGAACAGATTAATTCAATAGGTAGGTCAGGCTTTCAGTGGTCCACCTTAAATTAGTAAGGTATATGTGTGCAGACATCTAGCTTTATATGCAAAACCACAGACTGGCATTATAGAAATAATTTCCTGAGCATGTTTTTTAGGGGAGTGTGCACAGTAAATTATATCAGTGCATGTCTAATAAATCAGATTATTTATTTTTCTCATGTAACTGACTAGCTAACAGTCAACTCCTTAAAACATCACACCTCTTTGTTTTGCAATCATCCCTGTCACAAGTACATTTTCCTGAGGTAACTGTATCACAAATACAGACAGACATATATATATATGTGTGTATGTAGTGAAAGAATATTCTAAGCTATAAATATATTATATGTATGTCAGCCTTTTAAATCAGTGCTTTCATAACAGTATGAAGAGCCAAAATCAAATACATCTGAACAAATCTGTGAACAATTTAGTTGCCTGCAAGATTTCTGTGTTTTTAATTTGTAGTAATTAGTCTGTCTTATTTAGCATACATAACAATAGTTTATATGAAATTCAAAGTTAACAGTTACATTTACAAATTGTAATAACTTGGAAGCTTTTGTGAATACCAGTGAAAATGCAGTGATACATTAAATAAACCAGAACAGATGAGAATCATTTACTAAAGCATTATAAAATGAGACTAAGCCTAGAAAAAACAGCTCAGTATGAAACCTGGCATATGGTGATCTGAATGACAGATAATGCCTAATGATATAAGTACCTAGGAAATTATAATATTGGAACAGACCATGATGTAAAACAAATTGAACACAAGTTTAAATGAGATATAGTTGCAGTGAAAAGAACCAATACGATATGAATACTTCATTCCTCAGTGTAAGAGGACCACTAAGTGAAGTGAGTACACAAGGAAAAAGGGACAAATGTTTGTATTAATAAATCTTGATGAAAATGAAGCAGCACCAGGATAAATATAACTTCTTGTATTTGAATATAGTATCAACATTTGTGCCATCAAGCCTTACATGCAATGTTGAAGAATATACCCTTCTGAGAAATAATAAAAAAAGTCTGCTGATATTTACGAAAGTGAATTTGACAAACATTAGTTTCTCAATGGTGTCCATGTTAGAGGATATAGCAGGTAGACAGAAAAGGTTCTCCTTCAATATTAAAGATTGATAAGTGAAAGGAAAAAAAAATTCAAGAAGGTATTCTTTGGTATTGGATGGACATTTTAACTAGCTAAAATCCTTAAGATTACATGGTCAGAACTTTTTCTTTGGCAATGAAAAAAAACCTTCTCTGAATTTAAATAGTGTAACTATATTGCTTCTGCAATAGACACAGAATCTTTAGAGCTTGCATTTTGGAGTTCATTAAAAATATTGAAATATTTCACTCTGGAAATGCCTGTATTACTGCTCTTTCCTCCCCCTTCTTCTCAAATGCTTTAAAAATTCAAGAAGCTTGAAAGTAGTATTCTTGTGGCTGTGAAAAAGCTTTCATTGGCAGTTTTTACATTTTCTCTTTAGTAAATGGATTTTTTAAATCTTAATGAACCCTAGATTCATGATTCACCCCATTATTTCTGCTAAAGAAACAAACCATCTGGACAGCTTTTCTGCAGGTTGATTTGTAATTATTTAAATTAACAGGAGTGTATGCCATTTTTAACCATCACCACCTCTTTCCATTCAGGTGAATTCTCTGATGTCTTCAAACTTTATAGCTAGAAGTATTAAAGCTATAGTGAGCACATTGAAGCAATTACACTGAGTTAAAGGTGGTCAAAAATCCAAGGCTGTGTGCCCCTCAAAACCATGTGAAAAACTCCCATGGAAACAGAAAAAGACATGTCAAAACTGAGGGCAGCCAAAATCTGCTACCATATGTAATTGAGAAGGATATACTTTGGGAATACTTTGATTACTTTTCATTTAGGAGGAGAGTTCTGACATAGAATTAAGGAGTCTTAAAATAGTCCAGAAAGTACTTCTGTTCATTTTTCAGTCTTCAGTTGTGTCACATTCTGAAAGTTTTCTGTATTTAAGCACAGGGATTTAGTATTTCCTATCATGCGTCAGAACATTAATGTAGGTATAGCAAACTAACTGACTATGTAGGCATGACCTCAATTACTGAGGTGCTACTGTAAGATAACCCACTTCTTTTCAGATCTTCTCTTCTTGGTTTCTGCTTTTTATCTTTCTGTTTTCCTTTCCTTGCCTATTCATAGGAAATCATAACAAACATTATTGTGTTCAACTATTGGAAGAAGTATTCTTCAGCTGCACATAGCACTATGCTTTAGCAGTCATAATGCCAAAGCTCACAGGCATTTTTTCCACTACACTACCCTCTGTTCTCAGGCGTTTCACTTTCATCTCCACAAAATGTAAAAGAAACACTTATCTCTCATGTCTCCTATACATTCATACACACATAAAGACTTTTTAATTACATTGCCTTTATAAAAAAGAAATGGATATAAACCACAAAGCTTTACCAAAAGGTGTGACCACATCTTTACAAAATGTTTAGATGATAAACTCTAGTCTGGCCCTCTCAAAATCATGTACAAAACCTTTACTTATAATTGGTCATGAAAGCAGGAGTTGATATTAAATATGAATTGTTGTGGTTTGTTTTTTTTTCCCTCTCACCATCCATAATGAGAGTTTTACACATGCTTTATTCATTCACTTCATGTGCTGATACTTTTGGAAGAGACAAGAAAAGAGTTTGTTGGCTCTGTTACCTTCCAGAAGGTGCTGGGCAACTCTGTTTCTTGGCTAAAATGACAAAGTTATAGTAGGATTGCTGCCATATTAACTTCTACCATGATAATATAGAGGACTGAAAGAGGAGTGGAACCAGCCCCAGGTAGAAATTCTAACTTTTCTGTAGGAGCAACTTTCTTTTGTTTCTCCTGCCTAATAATGAAGATTGTTATGAAGTTCTATATGTGCAATCAGAGAAATGACCAGTTAGGAAGACTTTCAGTTTCTACATGCAGAGAATATAGTCAGACAAGCAAACAAAATCATAGCAAATGGCCTGGAAAAACTAGAACATGCATCCTACAATAGTAAGAATTTTTTCCAACTTTTATTTGGAAAAAAACCCAAAACGCTCACTAAATTTATTTTCTTTATTGTAAGTTTTACTTCTTTTGTCCTTAATAAAGAATCAGAAGTAAGGAGCAAAAACACAATTTTTTGTTCCACTTTATTTTAGGAATTCTTTTAGGAATTTGGTGTACCCCATATACGGGAGTAGTTATTCTTAAAAGGGAGTAAAGAAGTATGACATCTACCAGCTTTGCAACATGATAGGGTTAAACTCAGTTCTGGTATAGATGGGTAGCAGCCAAAGGAACACAGTAGGATTAGCTCCACAAACACGAAGTCTGAATTTGGCTCCAAGAGACTGGTTTGTTTAGACGGGGTACGGAAAACTCAAATTACTCTACTACAGCCAGAATTCACTCTTTCAATCTTTGTTTATCTACTCCAAGCCTCTGAACATTGAAAAGTTCACTTATCACTCATCAAATCATGTTTCCAAAGTAGACAGGATTCAAATGCTGATCTGCTTTCACAGTTCAAATTATTTCCTAGGCTGCCCAATGCATTCCATGGCTAGATTTCACTATCAGAAGACATTATAGAAAACAAGCTTTACATTGTAGAGGCAACAAGTTTCTTTAAAGAAGTAGTATTTAGGTACTGAGATTCTTGAGTTTCCAAAGGCAAAGCTTCTTTTAACAGATTGGTCTCTATTCTCAGTTCTGCGTTTTGCTGGTGACTTGACAGTTTAACAGCTGTTGCTGAAAATTTCCGTAAATCTGTGTTTTGAAAAAGGAAGATGAAAATGCTCTAGTTTCCTCTCCGATTCCAACAAAAACAAGGCCATTGGCCATTCAAACCCCTTTTCTTTCTATAGAGGAGGTGAAGTCGATCATAGAAAAAGATAGTTTAAACTATCTGCTTCACATCTTTCAGTGGCATTCTCAGTAGTCCCAACCCAGGAAGTAGGGGTGATATTTCTGCAATTTTTGCTAGAATGGGGGTAGATTAGAAAGATCAATCCAAGGCTATAAATTCGAGGTGCTAGAAAGTTTCTTTATTGGAGCCTGAAGTGGGGTATCTCAACTTCTAACTAACATTGCAGTGTATATTCATATCTTCCTGTTTTGTTTTGTTTTGTTTTTTTTTTGTAGTATCATCTGCTAGCCAGATCAGATGGCACCACATGTAAAAGGGCTATTGTGAATTTCTTCTCTTTGTGCTCAGATCTCCCCTATGGCATAGGTTGAAACTATGAATTTCAAACTGGGTACAGGCACCTAGAAGCTAGGCCTTGCACTGAGCATTGGAAGTGAATTTTAACATTTTTGTCTTCTTGTCTCTGTCAACCTATTTTATATTTAATAAATATACATAAAGTTTGTTAACAGAAGTACTTTGTTGCCATGATAATGAAAATTACAGCAATGTCTTCAGGATGGCCAAGTATATATGATGAATTTACATTAATAAATGAAACCACCGTGTGCACAAAGCTAATGCTTCTTGCTGTGTTCCCCAGCATAGTCACTACTTCATGTTCCAAACAACTCTTCACATAGTTACTGCCAATACATTCAAGAATTTAGAATCAAAATATCTCTGTAGACATGGAAACCAGTAGAAATGCTAAACCCCAATAACAATACAACAGTAAAAATAGCTTAAAAAGAAAGAACTGTATCATAGTCTCATGCCTGTGACTGATGTTTTTTGTGGGTTTAATTAACTTGCTTTAATTGAGCTTATCCATGCACTGAGAATAATATAGAAAAATAAATAAAAAAAATCTTGATGGTCAAACTGGTTTTTTTTTTTTGGCTAACTGCATCCTGGTGTGCATTCCCATAGGCAATTCACTTAAGACTTTAGGGCTTGAACGTAAACACATGATCTGTTTTTCCTCTATAAATATATGCATTCTAATGATGGGAAGATTTCCTATCCCACGTGAATTCACATTACAAGCCTTCCTCCAGGGAAGATGAGAAGCTGAATGATCTGCAAGCTGCAATGGATGAACTGCAAAAGATGAGAAAGGCATGCCAATTCTTCAAGACTACAGACAGATTTGGAAAGAGAAGAATGAGATTTAAAAGTGCAGTATGAGACTTTGTATGTTTAGTCTTCCTTTAGTAAGAAGTCATCACAGACTTAGTAAATGTGGGTATGAGTAAGAAATAAAAAAAAAACTAATATACTCAACTTAAATTATTTGTACTCATCTTCACTACTTTACTCAAATATATGTTTTAAAAATTCTGACTCCTTGTGAGAACATCTTAAAACTTTTACAATATTTCTGACATTTGAAACTCTACTGAAATAAATTTATTTTTTGTATTATTTGTAATACAAGTATTATTTTGCTGTATATTTTCTGACTTGAGAAAGCGTGAGGAAGTGCATTGGAACTGTTGCTTCATGTACCTTGTTGCACTAACATATTTTATGTTTTAAGAAATAAACACCAGAGTATTATCTGGATGTCTTCAGGTTTTGGTAGAGGGGTAGATTTTTGCTTCCTTTGCTATTCAGGAAAGGGTCTTCAACAGGACTCAAGGGTAAAATTCTGAAGGTAGGTGTGGTTCCTGGTCTCTACCTAGGCTTCTGAACTAAAGAAATTTCAGAAGAAAGTATACTTTTTTTTTTTTTTTCCCCCCCCCAATTAACTCAAAGTAGATATGGGCTGGTTTATCTACAAAACAGCATCAGATCAAACTAAGGACAATGAGCTGCCTTGTGATCTCATGTACTTGTATTTGAAATAGGAGTTAGTGAAGAGAAACAAGATCTTTTAAAACATTATCGATCTAAACATGTTATTTATGTTTTACATATGCATATGTATGTTATACATCGTAATCTAAAATGAAATGGGTCACATGATTAAAAGCTTATTTTTAGTGAATTAATGGAAAGAAAAGTTAAGGTGA
Organism: Merops nubicus; assembly: GCF_000691845.1. Classification (NCBI taxonomy): domain Eukaryota; kingdom Metazoa; phylum Chordata; class Aves; order Coraciiformes; family Meropidae; genus Merops; species Merops nubicus. The sequence goes on along the minus strand of NW_008611591.1, from coordinate 42,366 downwards.
TTGGTCCAGATGCAGAAACCATCACTTCTTTCTGTCTGTGATGATGATGGCTACAATTCCAGTAGGTCAATACTAAAGTTTCTAAAGAATCAAGACCCTTTGTTTCTCTCTCTTATGGTCCTTTTCTGATATAAACTTCTGATTAGGAATTTGATCTAACCTTATTTACTCAGGTGTAAGAAAGGAGCATTTGAAGACAAACACTCATCGAGTAGAAAATGTAACAAATTACCTGGGTCACTAGTGCCTTGTAGCAAATGCAGTCATATACAGACATGGATATAGAGCCTAAAAGCTTATATATCCTGAGCATTGTAACCTTTTGGTACAGTGGTCAGCCTGTCAGCAAGCTATAACCCAACACATCCCCTCAAGTGTCTGTGTCTTACCCTTTCTTCATTGCTCAGTTCCATCAACTGAAAAATTAAGTGCTTACCCAAAATTTTGTTGCAGTTATGTAAAGCTTTTTAAGAACATCACTTCAGACAGATGTTTAACCTCCAGGCCCTGAAGGGATAGCTCTGCCAGTTTTCAAGCTTGTCAATTAATTTTACATTGATAGTCATGCTAATGTAGTTTGACACAGAGAAGAGCTTTTGCAGCCAGCCACTACATTAGATAAACAAGGTAGATAAGTGAAGTTTACTTCAAAATTCATCTGAACACACAGCACATCACAGTGTATGTCTCAAAAGTAGCACTACTCAATTTTGTCTCAATTACCACCCCAGACGATCATCAGAATTAGTGAAAATTACTTTTTTTCTCACCTGTGAACTTGTTTTTTTCCCCTGTCTTTTAGTGTCATAAATCACCACAAATGTATGCAGGAAATGTGAGAGTCTAATATAGCTGAACACTTGGCTTACAATACCAACTGTCAAGCAGGATAGGTACTGATGAGATTGCCCTGAGATAAGGTCTTTCAACCTGAGGAATCTTATTCAAATCAAATCAACAAACTGGAAAGACCTCAGAGAGAAGCAACAAAGAATGTTAAGGACTTTGGAGGAATTATTTGCAAGAATACTTCAAATAGCTGAGTATGTGCAACTTGGCTCAGAAATGAAGGAGTGATGAGGATGTTATAAATGTCTAGAATTACCTAGAATTAGAAGCAAGCACAATGGTAGTTGCAGCATGAGAGAATGAAGGTAGATATCAAATTAAAATAATATCAAGGATTAGCTACACCAGATTAAAAAAAATATATTTGACACCAAAAAGTAAGCGTGAACTAGTTGACCCAAAATAAATAGTGACATAACCTAGAACACTTAGAGTGAATACAGGTGAAATCTATAGCCAAAGAGGTATTGACTAATGAGTATCTTTAAAGGCCCTTGTCTCTAACTTCAAATTCTATGAGTCTTATCACTGAGAATTATTATTTTGAGGTTTGAAAATGACTGAAAACTGATGGGACAAGAGAATGGTTGAGGTTTTCTGGTTTTCTCCTCCCTCTTTACTTTCAACATTGAATTAATTCTAAGCAAAATTCTCAGTTTTAAAAATTATTTGAGCATACATAAAGGTTTAATTTCCCTGAAGATGTTAAACAACTACAAGAGCAAGAAAATAAGAAATATTTTCCTTTCATGAGCCTGAAAAAAAATAAAATCTGAAATTCTAAAGCTGAATATTGTGATAAATATAAATGAACCCAGTGTAAGAACTATGAATATGAATTTAAGCATAAGACCTTGATACCTCCTATAAACAATATACCTTTACAGGCCTGACTGTGAGCCTGATTGTGTTTTTCATGTTCCTGTAGTACAGCTGAGGGTGTAAACTCTGCTGCCTTTATATGTACATACTGATTATTAAAAAAAAAAAGGCATACAGCCTGTGAAAGTATTGCAGATTTTGTATGAAAATGAAACTTCTTTTTTCTCCCTGGACAGATCAGTCTAGTCCTTAATTATTGAGAAAATAATTCCATAAGTATCTTAAAATATCTGTATCTCATGCTGTAAAACAGGAAGTACGAGATCATTGTCTTTTATAGTTTTCCACCAAGCTGGAAAGGCAGGCTCATAGTGCAAGCAAGCAGCCTTTTACCCAGAGTGGTTAACAATTGATGATACAGTGCCTGATGCACATCAACAGCAATGGCAACAAGGAACAAGCAGCTGCTTACAGGAAGATGATACTGTAAACTTAACTATAGATGTTTCTAATGAAAATACTTTCCTGTTTATGTCTGCAAATATATCATTTCCCCTTCATGTTATTTTAGAGTATATTCTCTCAAGACAGACAGTGTGATTTTGTTCAGCTCTTATGAATCATCTATCTCAGTGGTCATGGCCCTTGATAGCCCATGCTCAATGATGTCAAGCAACTAAAAAACTGCAGAAAGCACTTAACTGCTGATCTCAGCTGTAACAGTGGCAGCCTCAGTTTTAACTTTTTAATTACCTGTGGTCATGAACAGTATCAAGACCCCATCTACAACACATTCATGAACAGCAGGTTGGGGCCATTTATCTGTACAATGCAGGTCTCGTCTTTGTCTCAGCCATCATGCATATAGAAATAATAATTATTAATTTCAAAATATGTTTCTTTTTGTTATGCTGTTGTAGAAGAGTAATTATCTTAGAAAAACTGTTATGCAGATTTGGCTGATTGTAAAGCTCCTTCTATCAGAACATGCTAGGCAGCTATCAAAAAAAATTAGAGACAGAGCTGAAATTATCCACAAGCTTTCTTTGAAAATAAAATTTATACTACTTCCTAATTCATTAATTAGGAAGTATTAAAAAAGTTCATTGAAATAAATAATTCTTGGTCTGAGAATTCTTTGTAAACCATTCAGTGTAAACATTACGGATTTGTATTATGTTTTTATTATGTAACACTGCAAATGAGAGGACTGGGAACAAAAGAAGATAATTTCACAAACAGAAACTAAAATTGTTTTGAAAAGAAGGCACAACATTTTGTCAGGAAGTGACAGTGATGTCTGGAGAACATCTGAAGGCTATCTTTTGCTTTAATAAAAAAGTCAGAGGTACAGCTTAAAATCTTAAGACACATAAACAACACTGCTATACATGGGGCAGCAGGAGGAAAGATTCACTGCTCAGAAGTGACAAGTGGGCATGGAGAAGAGATACAGTAGTACTATAGTTTCGGGACAGAGTGTTTAGAAGGGGTGGGAGGATGGAAAAATCCATTATCTGGAAAAGAATAGATGGCTGGAGGTGAGGAAACTGAAATAGGTCGTATATTACAACCCATGTGTCTGGAAGAGACAGCAGAATAGTTAGTCTCTATGTGATATAATTTATTTGCTTATTGGTCAATTACATTTTAATATTATCAATTCCAATTATATACTATTCTTTGTGCTCCTTGAATTGCTTGCTTATACTCTTAAACAGAAGAATGTGCTTTGATTTGCACATTCAAAGGCCAAAGAACACTATAAAGGCAGAATCTGCATTTTTGTTGATTAATGGAGCAACTTTCAAGCATTTGTGGTAGAATGTATTATTCAAGAGTATTCTTCAGAGCCAAATGTGTTTGCCAGTATAGTTTTGTAATCTCAACATGTAAGAAGTTATATATAGACAATTAAAGTAAATGTGTTTGAAATACAAATGCACCGTCGGGTGTTATTTTCCCATGAAGACTCCCTCAACTGTCCATTTGCAAGTCCATTTTAATATTTGATCTTCTCTTGTGCCTCAGAAAAACAGCAAAATATTCATAATTCAAAGGCTTCCCTAACCCATACTATTTCCATGTGCTAAGTGGTAGTGAGCTCTGAGCAGCTCTCAAGCTCTTCTCTGTCCCTTGCAAAAAAGGGCAGAATTTGTTGTAAACTTGTGGATTTCTACCATCTTTTTTAGAGAAGCGAGGAATGAATTGATGAGAAGGAAGTAATAAAAGGGAAATATTTGTTAAAGAAGAAGTTCTCCTTTTGTGCTGTTTTTAAGAGCAAGCTTTCTACCACAACTTAGAAACCAAACATTAGAATTCCAAACTTTCCCTCCTGTGGTCAGTCCCGCACACTATTCTTCTCTTCATATTGGCAATGAATTTGCAAATCTCTGCCAGATGGATCTCTAAAACCCTCATCGTTCTTAAAAAGAAATCCAGTGTTAGCAAGTTGACACTGGAGAAACATGTCAACAAACACTGAGAGAGTGCTGCCTCCAAGCAGCAGAGTACACTAGGGCTGTGTTTACTTGAGCTTGCCTCCAGCAGGGTTCATTAAGAGTGTTGACATTTTTAAATGCCATCTCTGTAATAGTATTGATACAAACAAAATCTAGCAGCCATGCGAAGCCCATTGTCTCTGCTCAAGACTTCTACAAACTTCTGAGGTTAAAGATATGGCTACATTATCTGGCATTTCCTTGATACCAGTGGGTTTAGAGTTAAGCTAGAAAACATAACATTGTTCCTGCGTTCTCCCTGCCCACACACAAAAATCTGAAGCTAATAAACAGAAGGCACAGTGAACAAGTATGTAATACTTGTATGTATGTATGTATGTGTGTGACCACCTAACAAACATTAAATGATTCCTACTGTTAACTAGGCGCTTACTTTCTGAAATTGAGCCTGCCTTTGCAAAGCAGAGAGACCCACCTTTGACCTGAAAACCCATCTTCCATGTTCTTCTTCAGCTGAACCATTGCTTCATGTGTTTATCCTATCATCTAACTGAAAGAAGTTTATATATATGAAGATAGATAAGATCAGCTTTATTTCCATTCAATTTTAGGCACATAAATGGCCAATACTATGACATTGAAATGTCTAATGTGTGCATATATTTTGAACAGCAAGTTGCTAGGCTCCTCCACTCAATGTGTAGAGAGAGAGACACTTTCAAAGAGTGAACCATACTGTAAAAGGATGGAGATGACTCTCTTTCTGGAGAAGGGAACTAGACTCTTCTCAGCTTGAGCTGAGACTGGAAGAAATGTTAAATTAATACAGTTGAGGAAAGAGGGGAGGGGAGGGGAGATTTTAGTTAGAAGGGACCTACAGTGATCATCCAGTCCAACTAGACCAATTCAGGGCTGACCAAAGGTTAATGCATGTTAAGGATATTGTTCAAATGCCTCTTGGCAGAGAGGGCTCACAATCAGACTGTGGTCTGGGATATGCATCCTCCAGAAACCCACAACACCCTGGAAAGCCTGTGTTTCCTTTTTACTGTTTGGCAGTAAAAGCTGTTGTCTTGTTGATCACATACACTGGGATCTGGCAACACCCGTCTTGCCATTTGTACCCTAAAAACTCAATGTCTCATGCAGGTGACTTAACCTTACTTCATTTTATGGCAAAACTGGCCTTCAGAAGGGTTTGAATTATTCCCCTCCCTTTCTCGAGAACATCTTCTGCTGTGTCACCCCATACAAAAATGTCATAAATGTATTGCAGGTGTCCCAGAGCCTCACCCTATTCCAGTGCAGTCTGTATGAGTCCGTGACAAATGGTGAGGCTGTTTCCACCCTGTTTTGCCAATGACCAGGCCCAACAAAAATGATAACACCAGCAGGAAGATGAACCAATATGCAGACTGTATTGTAGACAGAAGCGTTACTATATGAATGACCGCTGGGAGTACAAACAGGTCAACAAGCTCGTACATGATCGACGCCACCCCCAACGATCCCACAAACGACATGACCTGGCCCAGAACAGGTGGTACAAACAGTGAACCGAGGTTGCCCACAGTTGGCGCAGCCAGTTAAACACATGAGAAAAGGGTGCCCACATGGCAACTCTCACCCGATTGACCTGCATTTGCAAAGGCCTAAACAGACCGGGGCCCAGCTCCAAGGAGAGTCAGGATGTCTTCCCTGAACCAGGCAGCTCTGTGGAGTGCACTCCACAGACAGACACTCCTGACTCCCTGCAAGTGGTCCCAGCTTTTATCCCCAAGCAGACACCTGACCTTTGTCAACTCAATGCAGGACCCCTGGGGCTCATTTCCCTTCTGGCTCTCCCTGCAGGGCCGGCCGCACCCTGGGGGGAAGCTATAAGGCAAACTCACCACCTCTGTATGAAGGGCTGTGGGAATCACCCATATGTCAACCTTAATTCAGGGATTGGGGTTCAGACCCCAGCATTTCAGGTACCCCTGGGGCAATCAGTTCCAGGTGTACTGGATGCCCCTCCAAGTGAAAGGAAATCGTGTCCTGCACTCTGCTGCCAAAGGGAATAAGGAAAATGAATTTGCAATATCAGTTGTGGTGTGCCACCTGACTGCTTTTCACTCAGTTCATATTGAAGCTCTAGTATGACCGGCATAACTCCATTCAGGGCCATGATAGTCCACTGTTAGTCTCTGTTCTCCACTAGAATTTTTCACTGGCCATATGGCCCTGTTGAAGAATGAGTGAGTTTTGCTTATTGGCTCTCCAATTCACAAACCAGCTGCTGAATGGGGATCAGGGAATATGGTGAGATATTGCCACCATCGTGGCAGCGACTGGTAGCTGTTACTCTTCAACCCACATCAACCCCACCACCGAAGGGTCCTTTGAGAAACCAGGCAAAGTGGTCAACTGTTCAACTCCCTCAGACTCTAAGACAGTCATACCAAACTCTCACTGGTACCCTTTCAGGTCCTTGAAATACCTTCTTCTGATCTGCCAAGAATGCACAGGGCCACTGGGCCAGTCACAATGGGGTGTTTATGCCACTCCTCCCCAGTTAGATTCACTTCAGCTTCCAGAACAGTGAGCTCTTGGGATCCCCCTATCACCTCAGACATACAGATGGATTTGACCTCTCTATAGCTTGATGGCTTTAGGGTGTACCATGTACTAGTATTGAGGAAAGCCTTATGCTCCTGTAGGTCTGAGGTGTCGGGCCATTGGATCCACACAGTCCAATAAACCTGACTGTCCCTTTCCTCTATCTGGCTGGAGGCAGGGCTCCTCTAACACTGATCAGACTTGCTCACTTCTTCTGAAACTGACTTAGAAGTCCCTTCAGGAGAATCAGAAGTAAGATTAACCCATCTACTCCTTCTGTGGAATTTCTCAACGGAAATTGGAGCAGTGTTCTTCTCTGATGAATCCCCTTTCATGATGGCTTTCCCTCACAATTCACATGCTCGTGCAGCTGTGATTGAAGTGAGGTTTCCTTTCCCCTTCATCATGTACTCTCTGTGGTCACATGGGTAAAACCACAGGGTATCCCATGGTGTATATTTTCCATATTCTGTCTCTTGGGCAGGGGAGCATCTACTCCTAATAGCTAAGACAGAGGCCCATACAGGTGGGGAGTAGCTGAAGTGCTGGGGTTTAAACCCCCAGCCCTGAATAAGGGTTGGCATATGGATGATGTCCACAACCAGGCAAGAAGGACTCTCCTGACTCCTCTTCTCCCAGGGTCTGGCCAACTTTGGGTGGGAACTAATTAAGAGATCACCACCAGGTGATCTCTTCCACATTAACTTGGAGATGGGGCAAGAAGATACCTCTATAAGAGCTGACTTTGCTTGCAGTTGGGCTGGGAGGCTTGCCTACACAGTGGATGTTCTGTGTGAGGGTTCTGGTTATCAGAAGAGCTTTCTGACTTCTCACAGCAAGTGGAGTTCCCAGGATGGCAGGGCCAGAACATGAAGCTGTCTCTGAGTCCCTACTCTATATCTAGGCTCCTGGTCTGGCTGCTACTTTCACCTGTGCCTTGACTCCTCGGCTGGCTTGCTTCCCTTCTTCACATTCCCTGTGGTGGGTGAGTGAATTGACTCGTTCCTCTCTCTGCTTGTCTGGCACTTTGGATCTCCAGTGTGTGGTGTGTTAGTGGAGGGAGAAGTTTGGTTGCTGCTCTTCCTGCTAATGATAATATCATTCTATGTTGGGTAAGTGGTCAACAGAAGAGTATCATATGTCCTCTTTGGGTTGATGGGCCTTCTGGACCAGTTCCTCCAGAGCTGAAACCCAGGTCCCCAGGGAGGAAGACAGACCTCATCATACTGCTCGAGTTGGTCAGCCGATTCATCCACTGTTTGTCCCTGACTGTGTTTCTAGGCAGGACACTACTGCCAATGAGTTGGCATATGATGGCGGTGCACTTTGTAGGAACTTCCACCATATAGATGGTATGCATTGGACTTTGTCTAGATCTGTAAGTAACTGCTCATCATTGACATCAGTATAAATTACCTTTAGCACAGATAATTCCCTCAGGTACTGGATAACTTTCTCTATGGTTCCAAAACATTAGAGATGACTGCTGCCCTAAGCATTTGCCCATATTCTCCCACACATCCTGCCACTCGTAACTACCCAGCCTTGGGGTAGATCTCTGGGTGGTATTCCTGGAAAAAAAGATTGTGATCCTAAACAAGACCCAGGACACATTCAGAAGACATAGCAACAAGAGCATGCTGTCTTGGGCATCTTGACAGATAGAGTATATAAGGATTTAAATAACACTCCCATTCAAACAAATAGGCCAACATTATGAACAAGCTCTATTTAACTAATATAAAAAGCATGTATGACAAAATTGTTATAACACACTTTGTGTCCCACAGTGGGTGCCAGGAAGGAGTGTCATGGCTTAATCCCAGCTGCCAACTAAATACCACACAGCTGCTCACCCATTGCTATCTCCCCTCCCCCAGGTGTTATGGGAGGAAAATTAGGAGAAAAAGGCAGAAATCCCTGGTTTGAGATAAGGCCAGTTTAATAGAACAACAGAGAAGAAACAGTAGTAACAATAATGCTAATGAAGTAATATATAAAGTGAGCCATGTAAACTGGCATGAAAGGCGTGCTTTCCCTGCTCCAAGCTGAAAACAGGTGCCACTTCTATGGGCCAGCACTCCCTTTCTACAAAGGACATGATGGCAGGGTGGTATCAAATATCCCATTGGCTGGTTCAATCATTTACCCCAGCTGTGGCCACTCCCAACTTCTGGTGAGAATTCACCCTATCCTAGATGAACCCAGGGCAATGTTATAGATTATATCTAAGACATAATATAACATATAATATATAGTATATAATGCAATTATTCTATGAGAGATAATATATATTATGAAATATAATTAGAGTATTAAAAAGGAGGGCCTTTTTCCTTTTATGCTCACCTGTTTTTTCTATTACTGGAGAAGATATGGAGGAAGTTTCTTATAGTTATATGCTTTTCAAACACCTTCTACCTGTTACTGATTTATCTCCAAGAAAATAATATGCTTCCATTCATTAGGCTTTGTGGGTAGGATCTTTAAAAGTTTTAGAGGCCTTTTTCTGAATTGTTTGATTACTAGCAGTTCAAAAACTGTTTTCATGTGAGAGATTTTAAATACCTGGAGAAAACTGGAAAAACATTTTTTAAATATGAACTACAGAATTTATTACAAAACCAGAGAAAATAGGTACATTCACCATAAGGAAAAGACACAAGATGATGTTTTCACACTTATATGCCTCTGGATAACAGCATTAATTCCTATTCAGGCACCAAACCAGAATACAAGATTACCAACTATCTGCAAGGAAATTATATTAGAAGTTACACCAAGAGAAAAATCTTTCCAGTAGGCATACACTACATAAAAGTAGTAAACAATAGCATCAGGATTGGTATGTACTGGTTCACGTTGAAAATGTAAGCCTGCATCTAAATCCCTAACTTTAGAATTCAGGTGTGCTTCAGCCATATAATAGTACGTCTTTAACTTGAAACACATACTTGACTAAATCTTTATTCAGAAAAGCATAAACTTACATACTTCTTGTTTTCAAAGTGATACAATTTTTTTTTGTTTTTTTTTTACACTATCAACTGATGACAAAAGTGCTTAAGTCAATATACTTGTGATGCAAAATCTGATACCAGCTCATGGTAAATGAAATATTTTCCTAGAGAAATACTCCTTCCTAAAGCGTGCAGATTGCTTGCTAATTTAAGAATTTCAAACCCAAGATCTTATGTAATTTTGTAAACCATTTGACTCTGCACAGATTTCAGTAGGTTGAAGGTTTGCTTGTTGATGATGTTCACTTAAATGGAACATCATTTATCAATTTTGGTGATTTTTGACAAACTTACTGCAAAGCTTTATGCACTATCTGCCAATGTTGTCTGTACTTTGTTGTTTTGTTTTGTTTTTTGGGTTTTTTTTTGTAAGTAAAGTGGATTTACTTTTGTAAGATTTTAACTTATTTATGGGATTTGCTCCAGTTCTATGTTGGCAGTTGCTTTCATTGTTTGCTTGGGTTTCGTTCCTATACAAAATTGATAGTATCCCAAATGTACTGATTTCTAAAAATGCAGTGGAAAGGAACATCAGGAAAAAAAAAAACCTCCCTATATGCATAGGGACAAAGTAATACTACCAATAATGAAAACTTTATAGAGCTGCACTTTATTAACTCAATTCATTTCAAGATACTAATAATTAGCTCAGCACAAAATGATTGCTTACCATTCAGCAGAGAAGGTAGCAGTTTTCCAGAAGGGACTTTGTTATTGGAGACTGTTTTTATAAATGCATAGTTTCCTTAATTCCAGTATAATGATCTTTCATGACTTAGTTATGGTTGTTTTAAGTGTCTAAAATAAGCATTCTTGTTCATGTACTTTCAAATGAAAACACAAGTGTTCATGGCCTTATATTACTGAAGCTTTCCCATACTGCCTCTGCTCCTACCATACCGACACCCCTCCATCCACTTCCTTTTTTTTCCAAATACAGTCTGTAGATACTTTGATAGTTTATACTTTCTTCTTTATAGTGAAGTATTGTAATAAAAAAGCTCTTCTGGCAGATACCAAAATATGTCACACTGACTCTAACCTTTTCAAAAGGAAATGCTCCAAGGCACTTTGATTGTATAAAGAGTGTATTCTATCCTGAAAATGGGGGCCTTCTAGAAGAAGAAATGGCATACAGGAATAGAAATTATTTCTAACTTCATTTTGATACTTAAAGGTGCCTTTTTAAGACTACTGTGCTGTACACTCATATTCCTAACACAAATTATTAATTTTTATGTATATAATGTTATTATAAAGATATGATAGAGACATTAGTTATTGTTTTCTGAACTCAATCATTTTGTGTTGCCTGGAGAGCAGAGCAGCTACTCGGGGGGAGGGGGATGGAGGGAGGGGCAGAGGCTGCAGGACATGGAGGTCCAGAACAGTATAAATACACCATTTTTAGCAATTAAGTATCACATCAACTCTCTAAGAAGATACGAAGTATACTCTTATTTATATATCCTGCACAGCGATAGTTTGTGGCAGACTACTATCAGTTATTGCATTTCCACTTTCGTTCTTCCTTTACTTTCCACAATGAAGTACTTTTTGTGGAAGCCTTATTTAATCTGATGACTGGATAATTACAGATGTCCATTGAGACAGAAACTAGGCAACCTAGTTTCTAAATTCTGAAGTTTCAGCTCTAAGAAACTTGAATGTTTAGCATTTTGCAGAGATCTTCATATTAAAAAGAGAACAGTGGAGGAGGGGTCTGTATCTATGCATATCTGAAACCACTATTTTAATATAAAACTTCTCTCCTAAATCTTGCACAGTGGCATTCTACACACTCCCATGACCACACTCATAAAACCAAGTGCATAAAATCAAGCACACAGGCAGAGATGTGAGTAAAAAAAGAGTAGCCTATAGTCACAATTTCCCCCTTGCATCAGCATT
>NW_008611591.1:0-30689 GCF_000691845.1 Merops nubicus | reverse complement strand
GCATTCAGGAGCTGAGTCTCAAGGAGATAGGTTTCTTTTGAGTTCTTTGCTGGCAGAGAGTCCTGAGAAGTGTACCAGCTCAGGGGAGGTGCTGGATGCAACCCACTGCAATCCAGGAGAGCCCTTTTAAAAGGTGTCATACAGGATCACTGTTTATAGGCTCCAAGGTAACAGAACTTTTGAATTTCTGCCTGTCTTGAATGTTGCAATGTTCTGGTTTATGCATGTCCAGAACCTCGTGGATCTTGGGGTCCTGATATCCCTGCTCTGGGTTACAATTCAAGTGCAAGCATGCGTGTTGGTTTAGCCGTGGGTGGGAGCCAGGCCTCACGTGGCTGCTCGTTCAACCCTCACCCCCCCCGCGCGGGAACGGAGGAAAAATCCAAACCCTCGTGGGCTGAGGTAAGGAGAATTTAATACAACAGCGCAGAAGGAACAGCAAACAGCAGCAGTAATGATAAATATAACAATATATAACAAAGAGTACAAGGACAGAGCTCCCTGCAGGGGCTCCGGGTGGCGCCCGCAGCTGTACCCCCGGCCCGGAACCAACCCCTGCCCCCAGCCCTGCTGCCTGGGCACGGGGTCAGCCTGGCAGCCAGTGACCCCCGGCTGGGCTAGCTGCAGCTCCCACCCAGCTCTGGGGAAACCAGCCCTGGCCCAGCCCAAGCAGAACAGTACACCAGCAGGTCATAGGAGTGTCAGCTGATCCTCCAAGCCAGTAAGAGGAACAGGAGCCAGGCAAGCCCAAGGGACACCTCAGTGCTCTGGTTCGCTGCTGAAGGTAACTGTCGTTATTGTCCCCAGGGATAGTGGCGGCAGTAGCCAGGAGCGTTAAAGGGGTGTTGTAACGCTTTGCCAGGTTACCTTTCACAACTGGTGCTTTTCAGATGCATTGCTGTGTAGTCCAGGGAGGAGAGTCCCACCCTGTATTGAGTGGCCTGAGAGCAGAGCAGGAATCATACCACCACAGACAGCCATTAAGATGCTGTTTAGGTGTCTTGCGATATTAGCTTGACCAAAGCTTTCTTCTTATAGTAACTGACATATAGTTCACGATCACTAGGTATTAGGTGCAACACAATTCCTAAAGAATCGGTGAGTTCTAGTATCCTTGAAAAGTGCTAAGGATACTATTTCCAGAAAAAAAAAAAAAACTAAGCAAAACAAAGGGTAACACAGTTTTAAAACAAAGAATCAATCCACTATCAATATGTGATTAATTTCTCATCTTAGCGTATGTAATATACGCAGATTTTCAGAAAGCTTACTTGAATATCAGGTCTTTCCTCAGAGGTCATTAATAAAGAGGTGTGCCAAGTGATAACATGAAAGATATTTGTGAATTATTGGTTGGAATGAAATAAATTGTGGCATTGAATAATAATATTTTGCAATGGAAAAAGATTAACAATAGGATCTCAGAACAGTTCAGTATTCAGAGAATTCAAAGATGACCCACACAAAAAGATTAACAGATCATCGAAAAAAACAATTATATAGGTCTATATAAGCACAAGTAGTGTGGATTTGTTTATTCTTCATTTCACAATAATAAATTAGTGTAGTACCACAATTATTATATAGCAGCTTAAAATCAAACTAAAATGAAATAGCTTCCCCCTCCCTTGAATCAAATATATAATACTTAATAATCACTGAATCCTGTGAAACCTAGAATAGTTTAGGGGTTGGGTCCTGATGCTCTGTTTTTTCTCCCTTAATACCTGCCAGAATCCTTTTGGTATGTCAATTGTAGTAAAATATTCAACACCTGCCATAACTTGCCAATTCTCTCTTTGTTAGCAGACAAAATCACAGTCTTTACAAATTTTCATTCTTCTAGTTGTATAAGTAAAATAAAATCCCTTGCTTTCTACTCCCACAATCAATGACTGTGTCTATTGTAGTAATTTATTACACTTTACATCACCAAACAGTGAATCCACCCAGATTCTCTTCCCTCAGCTGTTCTATCCAATTGTCTGTCTTTTGATAATTCACTTTTTTTTTTCCTTTAACTGCTAAAGGATTGTTAAAAAGTAAATAAATCTGCTTGAGGAAACCAAGATCTTCATATTAGTATTCAAATAGAAACAGGAATAGTTTTTCCAGTGCTATAGTGATTGTGTGTTCCTAATTAATTTCCACCCCCTACATTGTAGTTCACTTAACTCCTACATTAAGAGTAACTTTTTCTGTTAATATCTGAATTTTCTGTACTCCTGCCTTTGGCTTCTCATGTGTGGCTACTGTCACTATTCTTGTCATATTGGCTTATACAACTATCCTTTTGTTCGTGGCAACTAATTCCTTTATTTTCTACTGCAAATTCATTTGCTGTTCTTACAAAGTTTCCTGTGAACTAGCAGTGCTGTTCTGATCCTCTTTGCCACGTTCTATATTTGTAACTCCTTGAAATTAAACTATTCCATTGCAGGTCCTGTATCTGTCCCTGTACCAGGCATGGATCCAGGTTATATTTGACACAGACTATATGATGTTTTGTGAACTCTGATTTTGAGCTCTATATGCCTTTCTTAATTGGAAGTGAAACTTTCTGTAGCTCAGGTAAAACACCCCTTATTATTTTTACAACTGATACCGCTAAAGCAACACATCAAACACAAAGGCATTAGGATGCATTGGAAGATTATGAACTCTCAGGACAAAGAGTTTAAATCAAATTAATGAGTGTTATTATAGATATCTTACTGTATGCTTTCCACTGTGTCACACTTTAGGGCCAGTGTTACACCTAGACATATAACAGATGCTCTCTGTTAACCCCTTTCCCCTCCCAAACAGAAACAGAAAGGAAATAAAGGAGAGAGAGAGAGACTTATGGAGTAGAAATCTGAAACAGCTTTAGTGGAAATAATAATAAAATTGATACTGGCTTTAAATATATTTTATATATATTCAAAGCTCTGGAGCCCCCAGCACAAGAAGGATGTGGACCTGTTGGAACGTCTCCAGAGGAGAGTCACAAAAATGATCAGAGGGCTGGAGCAGCTCTCCTATGAGGACAGGCTGAGGGAGTTGGGGTTGTTCAGCCTGGAGAAGAGGAGGCTCTGGGGGGACCTTGTGGCAACCTTCCAGTACCTGAAAGGGGCCTACAAGAAAGCAGGGGAGGGACTATTCACGAGGGTTTGTAGTGACAGGATGAGGGGTAATGGCTTTAAGCTAGAAAAGGGTAGATTTAGGTTAGACGTTAGGAAAAAGATCTTCGATATGAGGGTGATAGACCACTGGAATAGGTTGCCCAGACAGGTGATGGATGCCCCATCCCTGGGGACACTCAAAGATCAGGCTGGATGAGGCTCTGTGTAGCTTGATGTAGTTAGATATGTCTTTGCTTAGAGCAGGGGGGTTGGACTAGATGACCTTTGGAGGACCTTCCAGCCCAGACATTCTATGATTCTGTATGGAATGGAATACCTTGTTGGTCAGTTTAGGGTCACGTGTCCTGTCTGCTCCTCTCCACAGGTGTGTCCTTTTAACTTCTGCACCCTCAACATGGTACACAAGATTTAGCAGTGACTTTGATCTACATATCAATCCTTGGTAGTAACTCTAAACATTGAGTGTTATCACTTCTAGAAACAGACACTGTCTGCAAAAATATGCTCCTAACTTCAGACAGTGCAGGTACTTAGAGACTTAGCTGAAAAGTAAAATCACTGAATAGAATGATTCTGTTCTAACTCAAAGCAGCACACACTAGAATTAATGAGGTATGTGTCTTTAAATAAACTTAGTTCCATGTTTGTGTTTTGAGGTTGTCTATTAGCTGTGACCTGGTGATAGTATTTCTTTCCATGTCTAAGTATCAACTTCATATCTCACTAAGGGCTAATAAAAACCCTGCTGTATGTTATCTAGAAGAAAATTGCCTCACTTCCTGGTTACAACAAAGAGAATTTGCACTGATTCCCCTTATTCCATGTCTGATGAGGAGTAGAAAAGAGGACTTTGATATGCTGGTGTATTCACCCTACCTCTTTCAAGGTGTTTCAGTTCTTCAAGAGGCAAAAATGTGTCTCTTGAAAAAAACAAGGTCTCTAACTGTTGCACATTCCAGATAAAAAGAATGAAAAACTGAAAAAACAAAACACAAATTTCTAAGGCAATTTATTCTCACTACACCTGTGAATAAGCCCATGTAGCTTAAAGTTGTATTAGTAGGGTAAAAAGGTTGTACAGCACTAAAAACACTGATATTTAAAGGAAGTGCATAAAAACAAACCTTCTAAAATAACAGGCCCTGATGTTTCTCCCATCTAGCATCTCCTTAGCATGTTTGAGGACTATATACACATCTGCTAAAATTTATTAAAAACTACCAGGTTTAGACCAAAATGCAAACACTGGGCTGAGTTGCTTCCAATCCAGTCAAAATGAACAAGGTTTCATGATTTATGAATGTAGAGAAGTTCAGATTTCACCTTGTGCAAATGATTTTTTTAGAGTCAACTAGATTTAAGCCCTAACGGACCTCCATGACCTTTAAAGAACAGTTTGTCACCTATTTTTTTTTTTTTTTTTTTTGAGATAATCTGACTCAGTCTTCACGTTTCTCAGGGAATATTACTTCTGAACATTCTAATGGCCATTATTAACCGTGGGTCACACAGCAGTAGCTGACTGGACTGTTATCTACACTCAGAGATGGAAAAGAGGGACTGTATGGATTGTACTACATCTGGTGCTTACAAAGCCAGATGAAATCTGGATGTTCAATATTGCCTTTAGGGTATTATTAAGGGATTCTAGATAACTAGGTCACACAGAACCAAAGGTAACTGGAGTACATCATAAACAAAAAGTTCCATTTTCTTACTACATTCTTCTGTGGCAAAGTGTCAAGCGAATTAAAAATGCATCATGGTATTTCATGGTATTTACAGTCTTCCTCCAGGCTGTTCTCATGCAGGTCTTAGAAAGAAATTAACAGACTATAGGTGGCATAACTTTAAAACTAAAACATAGTAGAAAAAGAAATCACAAACCAGAAGCAATCTGTTTCTTTGCAAATAAAATGGAACATAAAACATGTTACATGTAACATACACTACTTCATAATGAAAGTACTTCAACACACAAACTTACTTTTTCCTTGACTAACAGGCCTCAAAAAAAAAAAAAAAATCCAAATTATCTTAGGCTGTAGACTGCATTCTGGTTTTATTTTGACGGGAAGATACCCAAGATACTACTCTTTCAGTGATACAGTCTTTTGATCTCCTTGTGTAAGGAAGAGAGGGTAAAGCAAAAAATTTTTTTTGTGTCTGAAAAAAATTATGGTTTCTTTGAAGGACTTAGATTTTTCTTTCATTCAAAGCAAAATTCTCCCTTCCCAGCACTCATTGTACAAAACTGTTAGATTATAAACAGGGATATGAGAGGTAGGAGAAAATCTGAACTTTCTTCTGCCTTGCATTTTTTTTTTTGTTTTATACCTCTTGATTTAGCTATTTCTTTATAACTTGTTTTCTCCCCAAGTATGGTAGTTATCTTTCGATTTCACAATATCTTTTTTTCTTTTTATCCTTTTTCTTTAGTTGTTTTCCTAGATTTGAAGAGCCACTTCGTTGTCCAAAACTCAGTAATAAGTCAATGCAAAATGTTCTGCAGAGCTTTTAAAAATCTAGTATCTTTAGAGAATAACTAATTTAGCCTCAGGTTTTTAACCCTTTATTGAAAAAAACTCATGCATTCTCTGCATTCTCACAGCAGTATTTTAGTTTTGTTCCATCTTGAAATTTTGTCTTCTTATCATGGAACTTATAATTGTATCGCCTGAAACATACTTCCTCCTTGTGCACAAAATGAACATTAATATCCCAGACACCTTGTTCTTTTGAGAGAAGAATAAACTCCCCATAATCCAGGAAATAGCAGTGAAGGACCTGCTGTGCCATCTGGACACTCACAAGTCTCTGGGGCCGGATGAGATCCACCAGAGAGTGCTGAGGGAGCTGGTGGAGGAGCTTGCCAAGCCTCTCTCCATCATTTACCAGCAGTCCTGGTTAACAGGGGAAGTCCCAAATGACTGGAGACTTGCCAATGCGACACCTGTCTACCAGAAGGGCAGGAAGGAGAGCTGAGGAGCCACAGGCCTGTCAGCCTGACCTTGGTGCCAGGGAAGATTCTGGAACAGCTCATCCTGAGTGCGCTCACACAGCACAAGCAGGAGAGCCAGGGGATCAGGCCCAGCCAGCATGGGTTCATAGAAGGCAGGTCCTGCTTGACCAGCCTGATCTCCTTGACCTGCCTAGTGAATGAGGGAAAGGCTGCAGATGCTGTCTGTCTGGACTTCAGTAAGGCCTTAGACACTGTCTCCCACAGCATCCTGCTGGAGAAGCTGGTTGCTCATGGCACAGACAGGTGGACTCTTCACTGGGTTAAAAACTGGCTGGATGGCTGAGCCCAGAGAGTTGTGGTGAATGGAGTTACATCCAGTGGGCAGCTGGTCACAAGTAGTGTTCTACTCTGAAATTGTGGGTTAAGCCTGTTTTGAAGTTTTAAAGAAAGCAGCTAAGATTGTACCATTCAATAATGAATCTGTTCAAAGTGAGGATTTGTCTTTGTCATGACATCTTTAGACTCATAATTTTGATGTAAAAAGTTGTTTATAAAATTGAAAACAAGAGGAAAAAATATCCATATTGAAAAACATTTTTAAATGTTTTTGTTTTAATAGAGTAGTGGTGTGGGGGAAAGGAACAATCAATAGATATTTTCCAATCATATGTGATGCAATTTTTTTTCTCCAGTTCACTACTCTGGCAGTTCATTGTAGCAGTGGCAGGATAATCAGCTACTGCTTGTTGTTTTTCTTATACTTGCTTGTAATTCAAAGCAGCAAAATAGGAGTATCGTCTAGGACAAACAAAGGTCAGGTTTGACCAGCTGTCCCACAAGTCATAACCCAATATATCATCTGATGTAAGTTTCCAATAGAAACATTAAATGGTTTTGCTTGAAAAAGGCTTTTAAGCTCATCAGTCCAACCACTAACCTAATGCTACCAAGTCCACCATTAAACTATGTCCCTAAGCACCATATCTACATGTCTTTTGAATACCACCAGGGATGGTGGCTTAACTGCTTCCCTGGGCAGCACGTTTCAATGCTTAACAACCCTTTTGCTGAAGAAATTTTTCCTAATGCCCAACCCAAACCTCCACTGGTGCAACTTGAGGCCATTTCCATTTCCTCTTCCTCCTGAAGGAACTGGGGTTGTTCAGCCTCCAGAAAAGCAGACTTAGAGGAGACCTTATGGTTAGTGGTTGGATTGATAATCTTAAAGGTCTTTTTCACCCTAAAAGATTCTATGATCATCAATGCAAACAGATAAATATGCAAGTATCATCAGAATGCAGAATAGAAGCTGGATTACTTTGTCCAGCTTTGCCAATCTGCTGCTGACAATGAATTTTCCAATGCAATGAAGAGCATTAGAGACTTAAATTTCACTAAAGCATGCAATGTTTTTTAAGCCATTTAAAGATTTTCTGGAAAAACATTTGAAACTGCTAGATATCCTTTAAAGTTCTGATTTGAAAAATGAATCTGAAAGCTTTCCACAGCTGTAGAATTTTGGTAACATAGTATTCATCTCTCCACTACCCTGGAAATTCCATCTAATGCCTGAAAATATTTTTTTTTTCTCATTGCTTTTTACATGTAAAAGCAAGCAGCTTTTAAAACATATTTCTTTGTTCTGAGTCTCCTAGAACTTTTTTTAGACTTCAGCAATTTCAGCTCAGGAAATATGGGATTAAGTCTTTCTGAGGTTCTTCTGTACCCTAATTTCTATGCTTCCTTCCCTCTCCAACCCTGTCTGCAGCTAATCTATAATAAAGGTTAATTTTGAAAAGCCAGCTCCATAATATTTACACAATGAAGTCAAACACTGAATGAAACACACTTGTAAAAACAACAGCAGGCTTTTCCTTGTGCAATATAGGATGTGGTCAATCATTTGACAATTCACTTTTGGCACATCATGAACTATTTATTTGTTAAGTCCATTTCTTGAAACTGCAAAAACTCTAGGAGGTTTTTTCCTTTCTTTTCTTTTTTGTTCTTTTCTAGTCCTTCCACTGGAAACTATTAAATTTGCAGAGCCTAATGTTTATTTCACACTGAAATGCGCACTATTGTATCGATAAATATTTAATAGTGCTGGAGTTCAGTGGATATAGCCTCATATGTTTCTTTTAAAAGGTGTTTTATTGCCTGGTGAGTGCACTGTGGTCAATTGAGCAAGAAAAAAAACAAATCCAAATCAAAAACTTTCCACTAAAAGATGACACAGGGTTCAGTTTCAGTTTGAAAAGGATGTAGAGGAAACAAGTAACCATATATTTTTCTGAGCCTCTCAGTCTTGGCACTGAACAGCCAATTCCATTTGGGACAAACATCAGGGGCATTACATAGATCATAAAAGCATTTGAGCTGAGACAGACAAGTGCTAGAAAAGATAAACTACTAAAAAGGAACTTTCTTGAATAGCCACTAAAAAAAAAAAAAAAATAGAAATAATAATAAAAAAAAAAGGTAAATTCACTTTTCCTTGATTCTCTGCACATTCTGTGATAGATTTGGTGTGACACATGCATGCTCAGACAATAAAACTTTTTTAAATGCTCATGCAAAGTGATTTCAAGTCTTCCTGGGCAAACATTTGTTGAAATTAAATTTTAAATATGCTGTTAAATTATTTAAACAGATCTGCAAACTGTTAGCATTCACCTTACCTGATGTTATACGTGAAGCTACCTGGAAAAACTTTGTCAGGAGAAGACCAAACTATAGTGAAACAAAACCCACTACTCAAAGGCAATAATAAAAATTACATTATTTATATTCTCTTATTTACATTTAATTAATATTCTAAACATCCACAGCTCCACTAACTGTCTAAACATGCTTGGAAACTAAATTTTACCTTCTATTGTTTTAAGTATTACCTTAAATTGTCAAGGTAAAATATAATTTCTAGTAAGAATGTTAAAGTTTTCTTAACTGGTCTCCTATTCTTAAATTCAGCTGCAATTCTTGCTCAGGTGTAATTTGATAAATCTGGAAAATAGTTCATGTTTCTTAAGAGATCTCATATGGGTTTATAAGAAAACACCTTCTTTACAGAGCATTAGGACAGAACTCAAAAAAAATTGTAAATCAGAAATCTCTCTGAGACATGGTGAATAAGGTAAGTGCATGATACCTTGCAGGCAATGTTGCTTTCTTATTTAAGCTTAAGGCTCAGTAGCTATTAAGCTTACTCAATAACTTAGTTATAAATGAAATGTTTTAAGACTAATTGAGGAATCTTTGAGGGTGTTACCACAGTTTCAGTGGAATTCTTCAGCAAAAACCATATACTGCTGTACCTGAAAGGTGCTTGGTTCAATTTAGAAAGAATAAAAATAGCAAGAGGTCAAACAACCTGTTGCTCTGATGAGCTATCATACATTTGAAAAATAACAGCTAGATGAGAATAATAATTTTTTAAATGCTTAAAACCACGGTGCCAGGATGAAAGAAAAGCCAATCAGCTTGTGATGAATCTTCTGAGCTTGGCTCCTTTACTTCATGCAGTTTTAATTGTAGGACAACGAAAATAATCTGAACTCAAGTTTCTACCTAACCCAGCCAAGGACTACACTTGTGTAGCAGTAACCAGAGATAACAAATATATAAAAAAAAAAAAAAAAAGGCACAAATTCACAATTATGTCCAGTATTCCTTTGATAACAAGTACAGATTAAACATGCTGTATCGAATATGGAGAAAACCTGATTCACACTGTCATGAGTTAATCTAGCATATCTGCTTTTATAGATTTTAGCTTAAAAAATACATAATGTAGATGTTGAAATCCGTAGATTGCATTGAAGTGCAATGAGCTGAACATAGGCTACAAACACAACTTTGGGGCGTTAAATTAAATCCCTGCTGGGAACTAGAAATGTTGTCCAGAGAATGACCTCTAAATAAATGAAGTGGTTTCCCTATGCCTATGTCCATGCTTTGCTCAAATCCTCAATTCGCCATCACAGGCAAAGATTTGGTGCTTTGTCCCAGCATGAGTCAAGTGCAAATTTGAACTTGACAAACAAAGTGGAGTAATTTGCAGTGATGAACTGTGTCTCTTTGTTTCGGGGGAGAGAAAGGGGGGGAAGTGATGGATATCCACATTTCTTATTTTAACTGTGATTTTAGGGTCTTCCTTGTCATATTTTTATTATAATTGTGTTATTCAGTTTTTATTCTAGAAATCTGTTTAATCTTAATATCACTACCAAATAATAACTGGTTCCTGCATCTTTATGTGATAATAGAGATGATCTTTCTAAACAGTCACATGAATATTGCTTTGTCTCCCTTTTACTTTGGTTCCAAAAATGGAATCAGGATCCCTCATGGTTGTGCAAAACTACACTGAAAAAGCCCAAATATGGTGCTAAATGTCAGTCAACAGCTCTATGTGTACTATAGAAATGAAGCTAGAGAAAAAAGTCCCCATTAGTATTTGCAGACTGAAATTATTGAGTTAAATATTTACTGGTCAGAGGGTGATTTAGAAATTATCCTGTACATTCCACTGCAGTGAAAAGTACTTGTATGCAATTTTCACATTGAAAAGTACCACTTTCATGAAGGCTGAAAAGTGGGCTTATGTGTGAAAAGACCATTCTGTTCCCAGAATGTGTTGTTTTATCACAGAAATTATACCATTTCAGTTTCCATTCAAAACTATGTCTTTCAGTAACTTGACCCAAAGAAGCCCTTGCCTGGATGTAACTGACTTTTAATGTCTTTAATTTGCAATGATTGCAATTCAGAATCATACAAACTGTCTTCAAATTCTTTGGTTTCCACTGACTACACCAAGGGAATGTTATATCTCACAGGAAGCCATCAGAGTCAGTACCTCACACAAGTGAACTCTGTGACTTCCACGGTTTTCACAAAGATATTTATCCAGTTTTTCTGGCTTTGGTTTTAGATGAAAGTAAATGCTGCTATCTTCAGTGTATTTCAGAAAAGAATAAAAATGTGAAATACTGTAAATCATTCAAGGCAACTTTTACCCACAGGATTGCTAGAAACTTTAAATCAGAAGCTTAGGTTTGTTTTGGTAAGCATCTGCACTGAACCCGTGAACCTTCGAAGATTAACCTGTTACCATGAAGGATGGGTGTGTTTACATGATAGCAAAAGAGAGGAAAAGAGATTCTCTTAAATGCCTGCCTCACTGGGCAGATGAAGTACCTATTGCGTTCTTTTGAGAAGAATACCCCATAGACCAAAGTTAAGAGTAAAACTGAAACTCAGTTAACAGAAGCTATTTCTGATGCATACATTAATTCCCTTGTTTGACTGTACCATAGTACTTTGTTATTGTTACTAATTTCAGCCCTAATTGTAATTACATGTTTTTTGTTGTTAGGGGCTTTAGAATGTAACTGATAAGCAAAGAGGTAGGAAGGGCATCTGCTGTGGTCGTGGCAGGAGATCTCTGCATGGACTGGTGACGTTGAAAAAATCTAAATTTTATATTTCAAGTGAAGACTAAGTTACGTGAACTTTTTGCAGCGCAATAGAAGCATGAAGTGAGAAAAATACATATATAGTTGAGAATAGAAAGGAGATCTGGAAATGATACAAAGAAAATGACAGTGCTGAGACCTTAACATACTTTGTTTGCAGTATATGTTGATATAGAGAGGAGAGCTCATGCCTGAGCATCATATTTCACTCCTATCTGACCTAACAAAGTGGGATACAGCAATCCCACATTGGCAAGCTATCTGTTTTTTCCCTCCGAAGAGCAGGCCACATCAGTGTCTGTCTTTACTCTTTAATTACATAGGAACTCTGTTTTGCAAATTTGTGTTTTTACTGTAGATAAGACTCAGGCTGGCTTTCTCTTCCAGCTCTCTCACAATAGATGAAAATACAGTGTACAGCTGCTACATTTTTCTGTCTCCCTCTTGGCCTGGTGAATAAATCATCTTTAATTCTCAACATTGAATTCATCTCTCCAATGTCATATTTGTTTTGCAAAACTTGAGTTTGAACTTGAAGCCTTTTCCATGGTTTTTGCCCTTGGATGCAGCTTGATCTAATTACCCTGGCCATTTTTTTGTTCCTTTTTGTTTAGCTGTCATTTCCATAAGCTAAAAAGTTTAGATTAAGTGATACACAAATCTCATAGAAAATGACAAACAATAATAAAATTTACCAGATCATACTATTATCAGGACTATCCCTGGAATATCCAGACTCCTAGTGGATAGGGTAGGGTTCTGCCAAACAATTTTGTCTTTTACCAAAACAAATTTGAGATCAAATGAAACTCAAGGAGCTAAGATGACCTCACTTCAAGCACTTGTACCATGGCATGACTTTCAGTCACAACCCAACCCAGATACTGTGTATGGGTAAGGAAAACAACATATCAGGATGATGAAGAGCAAGAAACAACTAGAGGCAATTGTAATTTCTAAGGCCATATGAGCAATCTGGGCTGGGTTGTTTTAGTTACAACCAGAAGAAATATCTTACACTAATTTTTAATAGACACCACCAATCAGTTCTGGACTTTAACTATGGAGGAGATTTCTTCTTTAGTGTATGTAACATTATTTTTCAAGGGAGAAAAAACATCGAAAAGGACCAGACATAAAGCAAAAGTTACTTTGCAAACTGGCATCCAATAAGGCATATGTGTTTAGAAAGTTTCAATTCTCAGTTTGAAATTTTTCTCAGTTTTTGTCTTTCATTTAAATTAGAAGCAGGGCTATTTTTTTTCCTTTTTTTTGATAATGCTCTGAGGAATTTGGCTGAAGCATGTTGTAACTGTATGTGCTTAGACTTCAATCCACCAGTTGATAGCATGCAAATTTGCAGCCATATCTGCTGGTAATCAATACATTGAGGAATAATTTCTAGTTAAATTAAGTATGTTGAAATATTTTGTGTAAAAGAAGCCTAATAAAATACCTTGCACAAGCTGATTGCACTTCAGAGAAATTAAGGACTTAATATAGCCCGATTATTTGCAAAGATTTTGTCTTTAATATTACCTAGTTTTATTGATTCTTGTATACAAGATTCTTAACATCTGTGATAAAGTAACAACAGCAGCTTGACTCTTTTCAGTGTTAGATATAGTTGATCCCTGCATGTCTGTGAAGTTTTCTAGGATTTGGAGCATATGGTAGATCTTACATTACTTTGATGCTGATAACAGTGATGATGCCCAACACCTGGAATCACAGAACTCTTCCTGTGCTCTGCAGCTATACACCTGGAAAGCAAAGATCTTCAGATCTCATGCTTCATCACTGTGTGACAGATGCTGCCATCACTATATTGTTTGGTGATTTTGGGGGAAGGGGACGAAGAGAGGGTAGGGGATGGGTTGAAACAAATGAAAAATGGTCCTGTTCCTTAGGGTAGCTGAATAAATCTCAAATGGGCCATGGAGCTGCCTGTGTCTTCTTGATCTTGTTAGAAAGAATGTGTGTGGGCAGGAAGAGATGAGACTGGGATTTCTTGTAACAGTGCTCTCTGGAGGATCACAAATCTGGTCATTTAAAACTGATTTATTTGGGTTTATTGCTCTTGTATTCTACAATTCCAATTTGTCTTTGCTCCTTTCATATTATTCTTGACCCCTTGGTGAAACACCCACATAAGTCCAGATAGTTCTCTTTAACAATTCAAGACTTCTTTATTCATTTAAGAATTCTGTTGTTCTTTTTTTTTTTTTAATGTTTATTTTCCTATAACTTTTTCTCATACCCTTTCCCTTTTAGCTATTGATTTATAATTTCTCCAGAGACATCAGTAATGATGGAAGAAATTCTTGTGTCACTTTGTAGAAGAATATTGTACATTCTGTTGAGGATCTTGGAGCACTTTCCTAAAAAATGGTCTAAGCACTATAGTTCCCCTGTGCATCCAGGCAATATTACTACCACCACTGTACAGGTAAAGCAAAGGTAGACGGTGACCTGGCCATGGTAATACTACAAGCCAGAGAAGATATTTTGAATATTATAAAGAATACAGACAGCTGGTCTCAGCAGCTAGCCAGGAGACCATACTCTTTTTATTTAAATTGACACACTGCTGTCATGTGCTATCACAGATGCTGGCAGCTCAGCCATCTTATTTCCTCTGTTCACCCCTCCTTTGTATGAACAGTGAATCAGTGAGCTACCTCAAGCTTCAGGGACATAGATTAAACAAACTGACTGAAAATTATACAATAGTTACAATTTTTACTTTGTGTTAAGGACTTCTTCAAAACTTACTGTCCTTGCTAGATTTCCAAATCTTCCTGTGGAGATGCCACAGTAGACACTCCATTGTTCTTCATGACCCTGAAGTGCTGGGGTTTAAACCCCCAGCCCTGAATGAAGGTTGGCATATGGATGATGTCCACAACAAGGCAAGAAAGACCCTGACTGCTCTTCACCCAGGGTCTGGCCAGCCTTGGGTGGGAACTGATTAGGAGATCACCACCGGGTGTCCTCACTTTCCACATTAACTTGGAGGTGGGGCAAGAAACCACCTGTGTAAGAGCTGACGCTGGTTGCAGTGGGGTTTGGAGGTCTGTTTACACAATGGTTGTGCTGTGTGAGCGTTCTGGCTATTGGAAGCACTCCCTGACTCTGCACAGCAAGTAGAGTTCCCAGGATGGCAGGGCCAGAAGCTGTCTCTCAGTCCCTACTCTATAACTGGGCTCATGGCCTGGCTGCGTCCATCTCCCATGGATTGGCTCATTGGCTGGCTTGCTTCCCTTCTTCATGTCCACTGTGGTAGGTGAGTACATTGACTTGTTCCGCCCTCTGTTTGTCTGGCACTTTGGGTCTCTGGTGTGTGATGTGACAATGGAGGGAGAAGTTTGGTTGCTGGTCTCCACATTAATGATACTATTTTTCTATAGTGGGCAAGTGATTAGCAGAAGAGACATCAATGCTGCTAGAAATACAAGGGTTACAAGGAGTGATGGAAAAACATTGTGGTGTTGAGGAACAAGCCTGAGCTAGGAAGAAAAATGACAAAAAATGTGTGAAGGAAGAAGCCAATCCAAGAAGAAGGCAAATATGAAGTATTATAAATATGTTCAGACCACCACTTTCCTGGACGTAAGAAGATGTTGAGACATTGTCTTGTTCTTTGATGCTAAAAATTGTTTGCATCTGATTTAGGACAAGAACTCTCAACTCACTTTAGGTAGGCATAAGTTGCCAAAGGACTCCCACTCTCTGTATTTTACTTCTGGCTCAGAAATGCATTTTGTTAGTCTATAAATTAAGCATATGGAAGATCTTCAAGCTTCAAATTCATTGGGGAAGGAAGTGTAGAAATTTTGAGTAGGATCACAGGATCACAGAGCTTTTTTTTTTTTTTTTTTTTTTACTATGATTCAGAACACTGCTGCCAATTGTAGGCGATAAAGAATGGGAAAGCTCTATTTTTTTTCATACAATTTTAGTAGCACAGCTGCATTTTGTACAGAAAGCAGAAGTCATTAGAAATATAAACAGTTTGAAGGAATTACCACATTCTGATTCTGGGAGCTTGTTAGTCTTGCTATATTTTCTACTCTTTCCTTAAGATAACAAATTCATTAGTTAAGACCTCAAAATCTAATCTTTAATTTAAAAAATATCAGAATGTTGTTTTACTCTTATTCTTTTAACTTTTAAAAATATGTTGATTTATTTTGATTGATCAGCTTTTTTTAAATTACTTTTAGAATACCTATTTGCAATCTTCACAACAGCTGAGACTTGGCAACAGGCCACTTTTAAAATGAAGAGTTTGACTAGAGCATCTAACCACATATAATTGATGAGACAAAGATTACACAGGGATCCTTACATAGTTCGAATAAAAGCCCTCATAAGTTACTTAAGGGGGGAAAAAAAAAAAAAAAAATTGATGCAACTCTTGGTTGTGCCTCAGTTGTACAAGTTCTGTGCATGCCTATGCTACACATTTAACTTAAGCAATTATTTTAGCTCAATATAATACTTCATTCTGTAGTTTCAGGTGTTTGATTCCAAGCTTTTGTTAATTATTTTTCGTTTTAGTTTGTACAACTAGGACCACAGGATGCCACCACGGTTTAGGCGTAGGGCCAGTTGTACGCCTGCGGTGTCCCAGTGACTAGCGCCGCAGCTGGGCTGGAGACCCAGACCCCCTGCAACAGGGAGCGTTTAGTCGCATTGCCATCTAGTGGCAACCACTGTGAATTCCTTGACTCCAGCTTCCAAAGTTAAGTTTGCGCTGTTTCCATCTGATTTCTGCGAAACCTGTCATTGCTCTTTGCTAACAGAGGAAAACAGCCCGGGTAATTAGACTGAGTTACAATTGTGATCTGACTCATTCCAGCTGCCTTTCTTTACTAAATTATATTTTTACTACATTTCTGCGGTGTGTGTAGTTTTGGTTCAAGTGGTTCCTCAGACCCTTTTCAATATAGTTTATAAAACAGGTAACAAATAGTCCAGGAAGCAAGCACCAGTGGTAAAAGCAAAGCTTTGGTGTCTTCGGTTCTTTTCCTGCTTTGAGGAATGTCATGGTATTGGGTAAATCACATAAATTTTTGATCCTAGTAATACCTTTCCAAAATTTGGCTCAGTTTACTATTACTTTAGGAGGATTTTCTGAGGTCTAATTAAAGAATGTCACAGTAAGCACTTTTAAAAACTGAAAATTAAAAAGGATAGAGAACTAAGGAGTATTGCTATCCTTAGCATTATTTGTTTGCTGGTGTGATGCATTTCTCATTTTATTGATAGGATGTAATTGCACACATCCCCCAAATACTACCCAGAATAAATCCCTGCAGCATAACAGGGAGGAACATAGAGTGTTTATATTTTCCAATTATGAAACTTCCCCGATTGCAGTAAGGACATTAATTTCTTAGTGCTCCAGTTCCTGACAGCAGTTTATGCTGTTGGTTCACTTTGCTTCTCTGTCAGAGACCTATCTTCCCATGAACGTCAAACATTTGAAGCAGCCTCTTTTTTTTTAATTTATTTTATTTTTTTAGACTTCTTATAAGCAAGTCTTTATTTGCTTTTAGACCAAGATCATCAGCTGCAGCAGTGGCAGCACTAGGTATCATTAGCCTAAAGCTCACATTTGTGACAGGATGTCAGGTTTGATCATGTCATCAGATGTTGAGTGCTTTTGCTGACTCATGGATTCATGCTGGAAGACGTGCCAGCTCATGACTCAGATCAATGGCACAGAAAGGAAACTGTCTCACAAACACTGGAAGAGTAAAGGAATAATGTCTGGGAGAGGTAAGAATATAATTATCATAGTGTTGCACTGTAAAAGAAGGACTTAGACACTCAACCCCTAAATTTATTGCAAGAAAGTGCAGACGTTTTGGCATTTTATTGCACCTGGGCTATTGTTATCTAGGTAGAAACGAGAGGACCGTTTTCATCATTAGTCTGAGTACAGTTGCACCAACCATACCCCTGTAATGCAGCTCTGGAAGCTGGAAGAAACTAGTAAGGAAAGTTCAAGGGGTAAAACTGGCTAAGGAGAAAGTTTACATGCAAGGTTTATGTTAGCTATAAAGAAAACCCAAAAGAAGCAGCTCTGAATTTTGACAGTCTGCAAATCATCTCATAGTACTTCATCACATTTAACCAACTGTTTGAGCATTTAAGAGACATTGCTTCTGAACAGGTGGTGGAGACCATTCTTCTAAACTGTCACTGTGTATCATCGTTACTAAGGATGAGGAAAAGGCTGAGGTACTGCATGCTGCCTTTGCCTCAGTCTTCAGTAGTCAGTTGAATTACCCTCATGGTATTCAGTCCCCTGAGCTGGAATAAAGGGATGGAGAACAGAATGATCCCCTCATAATCCAGGAAATAGCAGTGAAGGACCTGCTAAGCCAATTGCACCTCCACAAGACTATGGGACTGGACGAGATCCACCCGAGAGTGCTGAGGGAGCTGGTGGAGGAGCTTGCCCAGCCTCCATCCATCATTTACCAGCAGTCCTGGTTAATGGGGGAGGTCCTGGATGACTGGAGACTTGCCAATGTGACACCCATCTACAAGAAGGGCAGGAAGGAGGTTCCGGGGAACTACAGGGCTGTCAACCTGACCTCAGTGTCGGGGAAGATTATGGAACAGCTCATCTTGGGGGACAACAGGTGGCAAGTGCAGGACAACAGGGGGATCGGATTCAGCCAACACGGGTTCATGAAGGACAAGTCCTGTCTGACCAACCTGATCTCCTTTTATGATCAGGTGACCTGTATAGTGGATGAGGAAAAATCGGTGGGTGTTGTCTATCTGGATTTCAGTAAGGCATTTAACACCATGTCCCACAGCATCCTGCTGTAGAAGCTGGCGGCTCACGGCCTGGACAGGTGGACTCTTCACTGGGTTAAAAACTGTCTGGATGACCGAGCCCAGAGAGTTGTGGTGAATGGAGTCGAATCCAGTTGGTGGCCAATTATGAGCGGTGTCTTTCAGGGCTCAGTTTTGGGACCAGTCTTGTTTGATATCTTTATCAATGACTGGATGAGGGAATAGAATGCACCCTCAGTAAATTTGCAGATGTCACAAAATTAACTGTGTGTGTTGATCTGCTGGAGGGTAGGAAGGCTCTGCAGAGGGGTCTGGACAGTCTGGAGCAATGGACTGAGGCCAATTGTATGAAGTTTAACAACGACAAGTGCTGGGTCCTGCACTTGGGGCACAACAATGCCAGGCAATGCTCCAGGCTTGGGTAGGAGTGTCTGGAAAGTACCTGGTGGAAAAGGACCTGGGGGTGTTGGTGGACAGTTCACTGAACATGAGCCATCAGTGTGCCCAGGTGGCCAAGAAGGCCGATGGCATTCTGGCTTGTATCAAAAATGGTGTGACCAGCAGGAGTAAGGAGATGATTGTGCCCCTGAACTTGGCACTGGTGAGACTGCACCTTGAGTACTGTGTCCAGTTCTAGGCACCACAGGATAAGGACATTGGTGTCTCAGTGGGTAGGATTAAGATACCTCAAAATGGCAGTGTAGAAAGCCTACAAAGATCATACAAGCTAATAAAAAGCAGATAGAAGACAGAAAGGTGTTGATAATAGCCTTTGGCAGAGTCTAGGCGGAATTCCTGGATGAGGGAACTCTAGAAGGCCCTGAGATCCAGAACCTACAAGTATTTTTTGGAAGACAGATATTTGCAGACCTACAACTACATGTGACAAAAATCAGGTTGCCTTCTTCCTGTCTTTTTATCATTCCACATTTCCAAACTAACATGGTCTTAAAGAGGAAAGAGGATTGCAGAGATGCAAGATTTCCTACAAGCTAGCATCAATTGTATTTTCCTGAAAAAAAAAAAAAAAAAAAAGTCGAATTTCCTCCAAGTGACAAAAACAATGGATCTTGCATCCAAGAGTAATGCAAGACACTTGCTTCAGAGCCACTACCACTTTTAAGTAGAAACATCCATATCTGTGTATAATGTGACTGCTCTGAATCAATAGTTTGTAACTATCTCTTAAACTATATCTCTAAGAACTTGGTAGAAGTTTCTAGAGTTTAGAATAGATTTTGAGACAGTAACTTCTAAAGAGAAAGCATTTCCTTAACACAGGCTCATTCAATCATTAAAAGAAAATGAGAAAAAAATGACTCAGTTCTATGTTTCAGTAGGCTATTACTTTATTTTGGGATCTTTTCTATTCTCTGTACCCCTAAACCACAACCCCCAAGGCATTCGGACTGCAAACTACAAACAACCTGCAGGTGCTCACCTTTTGTGATTACTCTAACTTGCTCAGGATCAACAAGAAACCTGTAAATTTAGACCCAGCTACTCTCTTCCCAGGCTTATGATTTATTTTTTTAAAGTTGAACATTTCCACATACCCACACAAAATGGGCAAAAAAATGAATAATTCTGAACAGTAATGTTAAATGGGTACAAACTGGAATGGAATCAACATTTCTTATGAGCAGGAAATATAGAAGTAGTTCAGAATTAATTGTAGAAAATGGCTAAATGCTTAGATCTACGGGCTATGTAATAGAACAGCTATTAGGATTCTTTTAGGTTTCGGTAGAAAAGCATTTGTCTAAAAAATATATGTATTCTTCCCAGGATAAAGGGACTCATTCAGTCTTTAGGGGAAAAATTTAAAGCCAACATTTATCTCTGTGATTCTCCTCTGGCTCTATTCCTTATTGGCAGCATAGCTACTCTTGAGCATAGCTGCCAATGTGACTATTCAGTATTGTTTGATTTGAGATGCATTAATTTCTGGCTGGAGTTTTTAGGTGGAAATCCAGAATTCCTGGAAGGCTTGGAGGCCAGCAGCAATAGCAAGCATCACCTGATATGTTATGATGCCAGCTTCAAATTCCCACCACAAGCAGTTAGTTTCTAAGAATGCTAATGAGTGTAATGAGCAATTGGTGGAAGTTACCTCTTTTTCAGCTAGAACAGCATAATCAATTTTTAAAAAAGTGTATCTCAAAGCATAATCAGAAATTAGACATTTTAAGAGCCTAGAGAGCTGCCTAGCCTGTTCTGTTTTATTTATACTTCTTGAGAGCTGGTTGAGAGTAAAAAATCCTCCTGAGCATGCCATTGCGTTGTAGACTCTGTTGCTTAGATTTTCTGATCACAGCTTTCCATCCCTCTCAGACATGTCACAACCTTGAGGAATTAGAGTCATTTAATCAGCATTGAGCATTTCCATGTTCAGCCTTCAAGCAGTGATACCAAAACTGCTATTCACAAGTGACAGCTGAATTCACTTAGTCTATTGCCTTCTGTGCAGTGATACTTTACAAATCAGCTAAAGTACACTTTTTTCAATAAGCAGAGTTTATCAGACCGATGACCTTCTAGAAACCTTTTTTTTTTGTTGGTTTATAACAAATGATTCAATATCAGTATAAAACTGAAGATCCTGAGAGACTAACAAAGGATTAAATTTGAAGCTGAGATAGTTTGCAGAAAACATTTGCCTCTAGAATGTTTAAAGCAGACAATCTATGATGAGCCTGCAGATATGCTGCACAACTTCAGTATCTGGTCAGTAACAGATATAAGGTATTTCCAAGGAAACCTTCTGTCATGTTATGACCTTAACTGTGCTGGGAACTAGTGAGAAACAAACTACAATGCAGGTTTCAACTCCTCTATACTATGTTCTCTGGTGACTGTTTTCTTATCCAAACTTCATGTCTTAGCTTAATGCATTTCAAAAATACACTAGACAAATACTCCTATTACAGAATAAATGGATAAGTCTACACTGCCATGCAAAACCAATCTTTCAGACGGGTCTGGAGGTCCACATTACACACATAATGAAGCATGACTTGAGTCATTGCAAAAAAATCTACATGGCAGATCTACAAGGTTTTTTTTCAGGTGCTATTGTGATTATAGAATACTCCAGACCTTCCTTCCTACCAGGGGCTTTTTATATAATTTGATCATCTCCACCCACTTCTTCCCTGTGGAAATATCGTGTGAGCAACAGAGGGTCTGGCATTACCAGACCTGAAGACAAATGAGGTTCACTGGAACTTAAATTCTGACTTGGTTTGGACTACCTTCTTGGCGGTGGATATTCATAAACCTGAATCTCAAGAGTATCCTTTGTTTCGTAGGCATTGCATGATCCTCAACTCTCATAAAGATATATATATATATAGACAATGTTCAACTGTGTGAGGCAAGAGGAAAGGAGGATATCCATTTTCAGTAGCTGTGCTGCAAAATCCATACTCTGCTGTTGTCTCATAAAGAAAAATCATAAAAGCAGTTGTTAAACTAATGCCCACAATGGGCTGAAACATTCCCTGAGAAAAGGTGGTGCCTGAGCTTGCAGAGCATAGGATTTTAATAAATGAATTTTAGAAGAAATGTCATATTTAACAAATGGAAGTTAAATTTGGTGGAGCATAGCATGAAATTCAGCTTGAATGATTCCAAGGGAAACAGTTTGTGCAAGGAAATGTTTCATTATAAACTCTGCAAATATGAAAGAAGTGTAAAGCCATTCTTCAAGTGGGATTTTTGGTTGGGGTAAAAAAGTGTTTGTTTGTTTGGGTTTTTTTTTTATGCTTTTTATTATCTAGGGAAAATAAAAAACAAATTGTGAACACAGAAAAAAAGCCAAGCAGATCAGTCGTTTGTTGTAAAGGGCGCATTTTTAATTTCTTTTTGCTTGTTTTAGTCCCACAGATTTGTTTTATGTTACATCTGAAAAAGATCAGTGAGAAATAAAAAAAGAGAGCACATTTGCTTTGGATCTACAATCAATACTTGGGGAAGGGAAGAACATTTACATGTATGACTCCTTATTAACAGTAATGGGAGCTATGTGTGTAAATTCTAAGTTCCTTCAAAAGGGAAGAATAGACCTGTTTGTCATTAAAGTTTTAGTGGAAATTATATGCAGAGTATGCACACATACACTGACAACAGTTCCAGTTTGATAGGGTGTATTTACCAACACAGATATTTTGTTTTATACCGGCATAGGTAACACTGCAAAGAAAGCATGAGTAAGCTTATAATTAAAGCACTTGTCCTGGCTTTAAGCGAGCTGGGATCAGTCCTCACTGACATAAAAAGGGGCCAATCACTTTTCATATAATCTCTCAGTGCCTCAGTCACGTACCAATAGGTATAATAACCTTTCCTTTCAATCACACTTCATCCTTCTTGACATTTGAGATTGTCAGCTCTTTGGGATTTGGATATGTTTTAACACATGCAAGAGCAAATACATCTGCAGTCAAATGTAAAGTAATCTAAAATAGGTATAATACATCTGCGCCAGTTAGGAATTTCAAGTTGTCGAGTGAACCTTGACACTATGCTTATTGTTGTGTACCAAGACTTTCTTTTTAATGTCAAAAAGTAAATGTGTCTGTTTTTCAGAATTTAATTTTCCTGGGGTTTCTTTCAGAATTTCTAATTTACATAGTCAACATTTGTCTCACCAAACTGAACCAGTGGCTCATCATGTCTCTCATATGGTCCTCAGAAATGGATTTACTAAAACAGCTGTCCACCTGAGTTTCACAGGAAAAGAATGACAGGTTCATAAGATATTTCAAGCTGGAAAGAACCTCATGAGGTACTGTTCTGCCAATGACCAGGCCCAACAAGAACGATAAAGCCAACAGAAAGATGAACCAGTACACAGACTGTATTGTACACAAAAAGGACATTCCATGAACGATCTCTGGGGGTACAAACACCTGGCACATAACACCACCCCCAACGATCCCACAAAAGATGTGACTCAGCCCACAACAGGTGGTATAAACAGAGACATGAGGTTTCCCACAATTGGCATGGGGAAACAGCCAGACCAGCCAGTTAAACACATAAGAGAAAGGTGCCCACATGGCAACACTCACCCGATCAACCCGCGTTTGCAAAGGTCTTGAGCAGACTGGGGCCCAGCTCCAGGGAGAGTCAGGAAGTCTTCCCTGAACCAGGAAGCTCTGTGGAGTGCACTCCACAGACAGACACTCCTGACTCCCTGCAAGTGGTCCCAGCTTTTATCCTCAAGCAGACACCTGATCTTTGTGAACTCACTGTGGGACCCCTGTGGCTCATTTCCCTTATGGCTCTCCCTGCAGGGCCGGCCGCACCCTGGGGGGAAGCTATAAGGCAAACTCACCACCTCTGTATGAAGGGCTGTGGGTATCACCCGTATGTCAAGCTTAATTTGGGGCTTGGGGTTCAAACCTCAGCATTTCAGGTACCTAGTCCAATCTCTTGCTCAAAGAAAATTCAGCTATGAGGCCAGACCAAAGCTTAGGGCTTCATCCAGTCCCGAAAACTGCCAAGACTGGAGACTGCTCAGCAGCTGGGCAGGCTGTCTGACTGTCTTCATGGTGGCACAAGTTACTTTTTCATCTAGTCTGAACCTCTGTTTTCTCAGTTTAGGTTGTCTCTCATCCTCCAACCCTGCACTGCTGTGAAAACTGGGTCTCTCCTCTAATCCCTGTCATGCCTTGACAATCCTTGTTGGTATCGGGGGGGTGCTAGGTCACTCCACCACAGCTGTCTCTCCTCCTGGCTGAAAAAAACCCTTGTCCCTCAGCCTTTCCCCACAGGTCAAGTGCTCCAGCTGCCAATCATCTTGTGGTCCCCACTGAACATGCTCTGATTCATTGAGGTCAATCTTTTTTTCTCTCTTTGTTACTGCACTGGGAAAACTACATAAAAATCAGGTACTGGAAGGTTTGATTTTTATTCACAGATTTCCAGGCATTCTGGTTAGACATCTGAGGACACGTTAATTCTTGGTCTCATTTGAAGGAACTCTTTGGTAAACTGAGGTCTCCTGAGCACCTGACATTTTGTGAATTGAAGCAGCATAACTGCAATTAGACGCATTATGCTCTGTCATAGAGATTTTGCTTCAGTATTTTCTTCTTTTGCTTTCTTTAACATAAATAAAGCATAAGTCAAAATGAAAAGTGAGTTGTGTTTCTTGTGCATAACAATAACTTCTAAACAGCTTGTGTGATGGAGCCTTTTGCATACTCCAGAACATAACTTACTGCAAATATATCATCAACAAATGCTCTCAAAATATTATATTTGGCAAAATATTTTAACAGTTTTTACCAGATGACCTACTTATCTTAAATACATGATCTTGTTTATATGCCTTATCACTGATCCAGGAAAAAAGTGTATGCACAGATCCAACCTGAGTTGTATATTCTGCACATCAGTGAGGATTCTTGTCCAGTGGAAGTTCTGTACAACAAAAACCAACACCAAGAATTGAAAAAGAGGATGTTGTTCTATCCAAGGTTTGCTTTATATCATTCAATTCAATGGGAAACAAGCAAACAGTACATGTATAAAATTATGCCCAGAAACGTTGACAGAAATATGGAAAAACAATAAGGAAACCTGAGTGCTTGTGACAATTGCTTTCTAGCTCTCTCCAAGTCACTGCTGGAAACTTTCAAAACATCTGTACTTTTGTTTTGCAGGAGAGGTAATAATTTTAAACCTTTTTGACAGAGCTTGAATCTCTTAAAAATCTTACTTTTTTCTCTTTGTAACAGAAAAGAAAGTGAGATTCTACCACATTCTCAGTTTACAGAATAAGGTGCCAGCCTGAAGGAACTCGGCAGAGAATGACAGCCAACAAAAAAAATGTCTTACTGATTCAAAGGCACCTATTTAATGAAAGAAAACCTAGGCTGATAATAAGGCTACAGGAACTTTTTGGGTAGAAAAAAAAATACATAATGTT
Organism: Merops nubicus; assembly: GCF_000691845.1. Lineage (NCBI taxonomy): Eukaryota > Metazoa > Chordata > Aves > Coraciiformes > Meropidae > Merops > Merops nubicus. The sequence continues at coordinate 5,363 of NW_008611591.1, read as the reverse complement.
ATTTAAAGCTTTATAGATATGACAATTTACATTATAGTCTGAATTATAAATACTAGGTGAAACCCACAGTTGTGTTATAATGAGATTAATTGATGTTGTATCTTACAAGCAAGTTACATGATTAACCTTACATAACATATCTTGAAATATGTTAAATCCATGTGAAACAGTCTGATACCAATAAAGCTACTAATAAAAATCTGAAGTGTTAGGGATTTAACTGAAAACCTGAATTCCAAGAGGTTTCATATGTATTTCATCAGGGAAAGTATCTGCAGAACTAGAATTTACTTTAGCTAGAAGTGACCCTCAGGTGACCACTATAACAATTGTGACTATAGCTATGCTTCTGTATTGCCCTATGAGACAAAAAAAAATGACAGGAAAACTTACACATTCACAAGGTGACCAGACTATTTGCCCAGATTTCCATCTTTCTGTCAGTTTCAGTATCAAATCTGTCTGATAGAAGTATCAATAGTGTTAATTTGAATAAATATAAATTTAGCACAAGCTATTGTTTGCACCAGAGCTTGTGAACAAGCTCAGTGTTCAGTTCATAGAGGGGCCTGAGAGCTTCTGTAATTATCTGCTATTACAAAAGTAGCAACATTAAGTTCCTGAATCCAAAAGACTGTAATAAAAATCGTACCTTGGTTACAAATCCTTCTTTTAGATTCTACTCAGTCAGTACATTCAACATAGAGCAATCAAATTGTTTTAAGCTTTTCTCCACATTTGGAGGTAGTTTGCATACCAAAACATTTTATATGTATTTGTGCAACTCCAGAATATAGTTAAAATCCCCACATGATTCTCAAAATTAAACCATGAGCTACTCCACTGAAAGTTATTTGCCTTGATAGCATTCTTGGACAGTAGTGCTTGCTCCAAGTGAATTGCTCCTTCCTGGGAAATTAAATGTCATATCAGGAAAAAAAAAGAAAAAAGCCAAGACAAAGTGTCTTGATTTTGACATGTGTGCCAAAAGAAATACCCTTAATGGGCTATTGAACTTGAAATTAGACCAAATTTAATTTGCCTTATTTTTTGTTCAGTAAGCGTCAGACAGGTGAAAAATCATAGAGAAGGGAAGATGTGTAAAGTTTAGTATTTTCTGTCTATGTAGATTTTTATTTCCAGTAAATACTCTCTTGAGAAGAAAGTCAGATAAAACGTTTTCACGTTCTTTACATCTGCCTGCAAGTCTCACCTAGCCTGTGTCTTCTTATCACTTTCTTTCTCTGTGTCAAACTAGAGTCTGAATTCCTACTTGAAGTAACAGACACAGGTCACATAAATTTCTTCCTTTGTAAAGTTATAGTAACATTCTTCGGGAAAACAGAACCTTTTTTTTTTTTTTTAACAATGGATCAAGTGTTTTCTTTTTCCCCCTCCTCTTCCTCATCCATATATTTCTTCCTAACCTTTCCTATTATCTCAAACATTTGCTTCCACTATTTACCTCAGGCCTTAATTAATTTTCTCTGACTTGATAACTTTGGTTTGTTGATTTCAGTATTATTTTTCCACAAAACTTTGCCTAAGTGCTGACTCCTTCCTTGAAAACAAATATCTCACAAGGCAGCTCACTGAAGGAACATAATGCCACTGACCAAATGAAGTGCTTGTTGAAATTGTATTGTTTCTATTGAGAATCTAATAGATTAACCTCGGAACTTTCCAATATTTAATAGTTAAAGTGTTAAGATACACAATGCCTTTTTGGTTCTTTTAACAGTTGTTTCATGCAAGCTTTTTTCCTTAGTGATTTTAGTTTCAGTTATAATACTCCCGAATACAATCCTCTTATTTCATCTAGTAACTATCACTTTCTAGAAGCAGGTAGGATTGTCATTAGACAAGCTGTAAGGTAACTTTCCTTAGCAGGATTTTATACGCTTTTTCATTTTAACAGAATAATTTTGTCTGCCTTTGAAGAAAGTTGTGCAGGCTTAATGATTTCCTTCATATTGCTTGATCATTTACATTAATTGTTTTTTAATGCATGTAGTACTGCAAAGTGTCAGCCTCTTCAAGGCATCTCTTCAAATACCTTTGTCATGCTGAGATCCTTACTGCAAAATTCTAGAGCTTCACATCTGCATGAACTTGACAATCAAAAAAATAGTAAAAAAAAAATTCTGTAGACTTAAATGGATGAAATTTTAGCATTCTTCAGTAACAATATAGCCTTCCTAGTATTTCATAAAATAATTCCTGAGAGCCACTAAATACCAGTAGTCAGCTGATGAATGAAAGTATGCCAGGCACAAGCTTGCTGACAAATATTGGGCTGTCCGCTCGTGCAAGAATGGATAAGAGTGACTAGAATGATGGCTTGGTAAGACTGACAGCAATTTATTAATGACAATGTTACTACCTAAAGCTAGAGGAACAACAAACATCTCATGTAGGCTAATCTTGTGCATGCTCAAATGAACTCTAGGGAAAGGTAGCCACAGGGGTTTTTTTGCCTTCTATAGGTGTAAAACATAGATGATTTACTCTCCAACAGACATACAACAGCAAGAAGCTTTTGGTGTGTAATAGTTTTCCAACACCTAATAAGATTTGATACCATATTATTTTCTGATATCACCTTTGTTATTGTAACACAGAAGATAAAGGTTGAGGTGGTGAAAAGCCGTCCTCTCAGTGTAATATTATGTATTTGGTGAGGAATATCTGTTGTAACATCAAACAGTTACAGAGAAAAAAACAGTTCTTTTGACTTCATTAGAATACCTTGCAAGCTTCATGAAAGCTAAGGGTGTAAATTATTTATAATAAATAAAGAAATTATATGGTTAAATTACTGTAAGATAAAATTAAGGAGTATGGATGAGACAATCTTTTTATATACTGCAGTCTATCACCAGTTGGCTCACAATTTTTTTCAGTCCTTCAAATTTGAAATATTGCAACAGTTGTTAAGGTTTTAAGATAGCAAAAAAACTTTAATTTCTCCAACATAAGACTTGTCACAGCTGATCCCTGATGTATGCCCCTTTTAATCAATAATATTACACAAGAAATACTTACCTAGGAGACATTCAAAGTTATTTCTTAGAGACCATTTGACTAAGTGAAATGATTTCAAATGACAACACAATTCATTCTTACTATAGCAGTAAATGCATTATTTTTAGATAAATCTTTTGAAAGCCCAAGGAAATAACACTGTCCGAAATGACTGATACAACTGAACTTTCTTATTTCATACTTAACTGGTTTTCAAAAGAACAATCCTGTAGTAACATCTAACATACAGTACAGAATACAACAAAGCCTTTCAGAATTCTTTACAAAAAGGTTAGCTTACTTAGATAAAAGAAAAATGGAGGAGGAAAAAAAAAAAAAGAAAGAAAGCTTTCAAAGCCTCAGGCTAGGACACCTGGACTACAGACTAAAGTCTGAAATGAATATTTAATTCAACCCTTCTTCCTCCTAATGTAGACATATTGCTTAACAAATTTCTGGTTTATAGGAAAAAATTTATGTCTAGTCACTAATAGAATTACAGATGCTCTACATGAATATAGAAAATCTCATGGCACTTTGTGTTGGACACACACAATTTCCCCTATGCTGTACTGCAGCTGAACATGTCAAATGTCTGCTGCCTCTTCATCTTAAAGATGGATGCTTTACGTCATATTCCTGTTATTTTATTTATGACTTACCCTGTTGATGTAGCACATCAACACATTTCACATCATTTTGGCATGCCTGATCCTTTCTGTATATCGCTGGGCCACAAAGACATAAAGCATAGAAGGTATGCTTTAATGTTAATATATGCTAATATGTTAAACAGTTGTTAAAGAACCTAGCTGAGGGCCACAGTTAATACCAACTACCCATTAATACAGTGCACAGGAGTCCATCTTAATTTTAGATGTTTTGACTATATCAGAACTAATGAATTTATGTATCTGAACTGAAGTCATATGCATGATGAATCTGGATGTCAGTGCTGCTAGTACTGAACACAGCACTCGGTCATGCAGACAGTGCCTACTCTGGATTAAAAAGAAATATTGATCTTTGTTTCCATAGTCCATCTTTTTTTTTTTTCATTCAGGATGAAAACGTTATTCAGAGACGGATTTTCCATTTCTTTTCTTTGGAATGGCCTTTTAAATTGAGCAATATTAGAATAATGTTTCATAGAAGGAATACATGCACAAGAAGGACAGTAAACCAAGAATTTCATCACATAGCTGGACAGAGTTCTATAGCAAAATTGACAAAATAATACTTCCTCAACTGTGAGAGTTAGCCCTTAGGGTCTTGGTTGTACAATGAGCAAAATTTAACCTTGGGGAGCAGATCTATATTGTACACATATGTAATGCACTGGAAGTGAAACAGCAGAGTGACAGCTCTAATGCATGCTGCAGGGCAACTGCCTACAATGAGAATGGAATTGCTCTGTGTCTGGAATTTCAAGGAAATCAAATAACTTATTGTTATGTGGCTGTGAAAATCTCATCATTTTTGTTGTTTCCCGCTCTGTCTCTTGCACGTATTTTATTAAAAATGATTTAAAATCGTCCTGGAGTAGCCACAAGCCATTTAGGCTCTGGACTCAGATAGAAAACTATTGACGCTTCAGCACAGTACTCTTATAGTGTAAAGCAGACATTGAGAGTATGGGTTATTGCATGGCTGTGCATTCTTAATGTTGTCCTTCCTTCTGTATCTTCTTGCTTTCTGTGTATACTATATCTTCATTTAAATGCAAATCAACTCCTGTAAATGAGCTACGTGGAAAAAACATAGTCAAAATGAAGGCAAATTAACTTTCATGCAAGGCTAATACTTGGGCAATCTTCATTAGAATGCAGATAACACTCAGTTCAGTAGGGTTTTAAAGGGGATGTTCCAAACATAATTTAAGATTTCCTCTTGGAGCAATTATTTTGAAACTCGGTGATTACAGACACAGCATTGAAAAATGTATCAAAGGAAACAAATTGCTTTTGAAGAATACATTTGAGGTTACTATTTACTTTTTGCATTGTGACAGTTTTCTGTCAGATCTGTGTATGATGACTTCTGCTCTAAAAGGATAATATCCTATATATAAGATGACAGACAGTAGGGAAATACTGAAGAGGGAACCAGAGTATGTTGCAGTGGAAGGGATCCTTAAAGGTCTAGTCCAACTCTCCTACAGTGAGCAGGGACATCTTCAACTACATGAGATTGCTCAGAGCCCCATTCAACCTGACCTTGAATGTTTCCAGGGATGTGGCAGCTACGACCACTCTGGGTAACCTGGTCTGGTGTTTCACAACCCTCAGTGTAAAAAATGTTTTCCTTATGTCTGCATTGTAATGGTTTGAAACCTGCTG
>NW_008611590.1:51554-54628 GCF_000691845.1 Merops nubicus | reverse complement strand
TCTGGTCTGATTTACTGGCCTTCTCCCTTTGGTTCTCTGAAAGTCAAGTGTGGGAAGAGACCTTATTTGGGGATGCAATTTTCCTTCCACTGCGTGAGCCTATGAGTCAGTCACACCAGAGACAAGAAGAGAGCAGTGCCCCAGATTTATACGGAGGAGCCTGGTGAAGGCTGCCAGAAAAAGGAGATTGGGCTGGATGTGGAGGGCAGGCCGAGTCTGGATGCTGCACTTCTGCCCATCCTCTGTCTGGTGAGCATGAGCAGACCGAAGCAAGTCATCTTTGCATGCATGCTTGTGAGCCCGGTTCAGGGCAAAGATTGTGCCATTTTGGGTCATGAAGCAGGAGACAAAGGCGTGGTAGTGATAATTGGATGTGTCAATCCATACTGACAGTTTCACCAAGTTCCTTCTTGGCTCCTTTGTGGCAGATTGCCTTTGAGGAATCACTCAGTCTCTTGCTTTCTCTCCCCCTTTAGTAGGCTCAGTCCTGTGTAACCTGTTTTGTTGTTTTCTTTTATTCCTTCTGACACCTTTGTGGTAGGAGTGAACTTGTTTCCGTGCTTTGTCTTTGCACAGAGGTGGAAGGATTGCCCTCACTGTGTGTCAGAGCAGCTCTGCACAAAACACAAGGGAAGGGGAAATTGCCTCTGCTCTCCAAGCCTGACTCCCTTTCTGTTGGGACATGTTTATATGGGACATACCAATCTCCCTGTTCTTCCCCTTCACTCTGCCTGTTGGAGCAGTAACACATGATCATACATATCCATCCTACCTTCCACTACACATTGTACACAAGGAATAATAATGTCTGACTCTGGGCCACAGTTTAGAGAAAATAAAGTTGGGCGATTTGCAGTAAAGTTTGGATTTAGACACATTATTGCTATTCTCTGTTATTCCCAGTATAAAAGACAGTGGGAAAAGGCATTAAAATAATAAATTGTCCTCTGAAAAAGCTGTAAATCCAGACTCTGATACGAATTTAACATCACAGAACTGCCTTAATGAACCATGGGCTGCCACCTACTGACGTGCTGTTCGGCAGGAGACTGAAAGTAAGAAGGCTGTGATGTTAGAAATGCTACGAGACTCACTGGCAAGCCACGGAGGTTTGAAGAACTAGGTAAGGAGCAAAATCATCAATCTGTTCCTCTTTGGAGCAGAAGATAACAGCTGCAGCTCAGGGAGGTGGTGTTGTCAGACTGTAGCTGCTTAAACCTCACATAACTTTGTGGTAAAGTTTTTTTTTCTTAGGGTTTATTTGCCACTGCCCTTCACCTTGGAAAATGGACGTGATATTTGGTCAGTGCAGTCACATCAGAGGACTGGGTACTGCAAAGAAAGGAGGCAGGTGGGCATTAATTTGGCCCAGTAGAACCTGAAAGAGTTCAGGTCTGACTCAATTTGCGCAAAAGCAGAAAATGAGAACAGCCACCACTTTTGTGAACAAGTCTCAATATTGTGAGGGCTCAGTTTGGCACTGCTGAAAACTTCAAATTATCAATACTGTAATTATACAAGCAATTAAGATGAAAACAGTTGTTGAAGGTGTTGTACTCTGAGCTGGGAATCAGAAATGTATACATTATTAAGTGAATTGTTACTATTTAACATATAGCTGTATTTACCTTAAAAAAGGCATAATTCTATAATATACAATGTAATTTTGTTATTAAGAAGCATATAGATCTTGAGTATTTAGATATTAAAAGAAATGCAAAATTCCCCTCTTGAGTGGGGAGTTTAAAAGATTATGCTGGTTATACCACCAGGGAAATTCAGCTTCTGCAGGAATGAACAAAAGCTTTAAACAGCACAGCAAAGGGATTGGAAAGGAAAGCAAAGTAAACTTTTTTTTACGTCCATTTTTGTGTCTGCCTTTATGGGAGGAACCAATGAATGTGTATCTCCCCAAACGTGCACAGTGCGTGCAGGAAAGGGTTAGAGCAGTATGTCTGGGCTGAGATTTATCTTGTGTAGCTTCATGCACTTACTTTGTCATCTTCTACATTTTCTGCTAGATAGCAGACTTCCTGAGTACCTTAAAATAGATGCTTGAAAATGTGGTTTACCTGTCCTGCTCTAAATGTCTGCCTAAAGATGAGATGAGCCATGTTCCTTGCTGTCAGCAGTGAAGGGAACTGACACAGCAAGTGGGGTCAAGCCCACCCCATCTCTCATCCGAGCTCTCAGGGAGCAGGCAGGGTTGGGAACAGCAGCAGGACATTTCCCAGGCACCCCACCACTTCCTCCAGCCCTTGATTTAGGGAAGCTGTGCAGAAGGGGAAAAAGGGAGATCCAGTGTCTCTCACCAGGTCTCCCCCACCTTTGGCAAGCAGCTGTGAGAGCATTTGCCAGCACAGGGTGCCTGTGGTTGGAATCTCATGGCCTGCTCCCCTCGTGGGGTGCCCTTCTCTTGTACCCAGGCAGGTCCTGCCCGCGCAGACTTTGGCTCGTGGCTTAATGTGGCAGTGGGCCTGCTCTCACAGACTACAGAGACATATTTCTCCTTCTTTCCATTCCTGGCTTTCCTGTTGTTATCAGAATAGCTCAACCAGGGTTACAGTTCTTGTGAGGGGGGTATACAGCCACCGAGATCCTGCCTGAAACAAGCAAGTATTTCCTAAGTGAGAACATTTTAATGACAAGCTGCCTTAGGATAATAGAGCAACAGGAGTGGAATGGGGGACACAGTACATCTAGATACGAATATCCTTCAGAAATCTGTAAATTTCAATAGAAAACTAATGAAAATTTAGCCCTTTTTTTTTTTCTTTTATCCTGTAAGGGACCCCCTCACATCTTAGAGCTGATCAAGAATTTGCTCTGACATTTGAGTTGCAAAATGAAAGGTGAAAAAGGGAAACTCATGGCAATATGTGTAAAGAGAACACAGTTAATGACAAAGTCCGAGTCACCAAGTACAGTATTAAGCTGGATGCCTGGAAGCACGAAACTGACCGGGAGAGTGCGGCAGCCATCCCCTGATCGGTGTCTGGCGTCCTCTGGTGCCCGGGGGAGCGGGAAGCGGCAGAGGCCGCCTGGCCCCCGTCCTCTGATGACCTAGCCCTGAA
>NW_008611590.1:40965-51139 GCF_000691845.1 Merops nubicus | reverse complement strand
CGGGCCTACCGCGGGCAGGTTGTTATTGTTTTGGTGTGTGGGCGTGTATATAGCTACTGTGGTGTTGTTATTAGCCATAAACCTTTAGCTATACCTGTAGCTTTTAATTTTATCACCTGCAATCCAAAAGAACCTTTAAATGTTGCTGTAAATAAACAATTACCATTTGCCTCCTGATCTGCGTCTGTCGCATATTCGGTGCAGGCCACACAAGACCGGATTTCCCCCCCCCCTTTTCGCAACAATATGCCACTTAATTATATCTACAACACAAAATTACTGCTTCTGCTGTATCTGACAAGCATCAGGGAACCTTTAAACCTAACTATGCATGAAATTTCTAACGGACTTACCAAAAGTGTGAAAATTGCCTGCAAAACATTAGAAAGGATAAATTCTTCACTTTTTTCTGTTCTAATTAAATAAGCAATGAGACACCATGGTTTTTTTAATTATTTAAGCCTTAGGTTCTTTTATATCTCATTATAATAATTAACAATACCACTGCAAGTGAAAATCAGTTTTGAGAGAGCTGATGCCCAAGTTGTCATGAAAGAGAATGGTGAGGAGAATTGTTTTCTACTTGGGAAAAGGCAAGCTGTGAGATTTCAAAAATAATTATGACTGTGAGAAATCTACTTGGCAGCTCATTTCATTTGTGTCTCAGGGTTGCCATTCTTTCTTTTCAGTGCTTTCTTGCTAGGTCTAAATACAGACCACCAGTCTGAAGTTAATTCCCCACTTCAACTTTTAAACTCACTTTTGATGAGAACTGGGAAAGAATTATGTTTGGTGACTTCCATGATACTCTGCGTTTAACTGCACTTCATTTTCACTCCTGCATCTAGACTTCAAAGTGCCACAGAGCTATTCATCCGTTCTCTAGTGTTTGCCATTTATTCCTACTAAAAGTTCTTGTTTTGCTGTGGTTGGCATCAGAAAATGCCACCATGCCTTAGCAGGGGCATCAGGAGCGTGTGCCCCAGGGCCTCACAGTCTGAGGTCTTGCTTTTGTGACTGTTTGTGCTAATGCTTAATTGTACTCTCCTTAGTAGTCCCAATGTATGCGTTAGGATATATTATTTTTTAATAAAAAGGGGAAAAATGAGGAACCCTTATAAAGAGTTTCAAATGTTGAGCCTTGTTGTAAAGAATCCCTCAGTGCTTTACAATGTAGAAACAGCACGCTGGGGATCACATCCAGTGCTTGCCTCTGGTGTTTTTAATGTGCTGCTATGGGGAGTGCCAAGGGTATTCCTATGAGGAGAACTGGAATGAGAAATGCTTATTATGGGCTCCTGTTAGGGCTACACACTTGAAACAGAACTAAACTATGCTCTATTAAATTTTGTCTTGGCTCTGCTCCCTAGAAAAAGAAAAGAACAAAAAACCTCAGAGGATTATAACCCCCCAAAAAGAATGGGCTTCAATGCAGATATTTCTTGTGTTTTCCTAATCCAATTGAGGAGGTATTATTTTGTGACAGACGTGATATGAAGCAATTTTAAAAATCTCATTCTGCCCATTTTGTGTGCAGATATTACCTTCTAAAGGATAATCCTTGATGCCAAATCTCCTCTGAAAACAAGCTGCAAGCATGTGCATGGCTAGGAGTGTGGGCAAAAGGAAGCACAGACAGATGAGGAAGGTCTCCGTCCTCCCACAGAGGAAGAGGGACAAAAAGAGGTCTGGAGAGATGGGGTTTGGAACTAAAGTTCTCTCTCTAAAGCTCTGGTTGCAGAACATGACACTTACCAAAGAAGACCTCTGTCTTTGGTTGTGCTTCTTGGTCCCCCCTGTTTGCTGCCTTTATTTGCCTTTCGGTACCTTAATGGGGAGCTCTTAGTGTCAGTGGCTGTCGCGTGTACGTGAGGAGTTTTCATGTGAATAAGCAGAGGGGGATGTGATACTTCCTCTCAGCATAATAGTAATTAATGCTGAGAGGACTGTCACTGGGTGCAGCGGGGATGCTGCTTTAATTTGGAAAGGTGTACTGAAAATTTTACACATCCATCTGCAGGTACTGCGTAATGACAAACGGGAGAGTAACAATGGAAGTCTCTTTGGTTTGTGCAGGACCTGTTACATCTATCGACCTGTTCATAACTGCTCCATGAGTTTGTTTTATATTTATTTTTGCATAGATATATACTGAATATTTTGAGAGGATTTTTTAAGAGCTGTGACATTCCTCCTGCTATCTATTCTATGGAGAGGTTCTCTCCATAAGCATTGATGTGGGATAGTGCTCAGTTTCCCCACATCCAACTAGAATAACAGCCAAAATATGACTCTGAACTCACTGGCCTGGAGAAAATACCCCACCTCTTGGGCAAGTGTTCAGACTGCCAGGCAGTGATGTGAAATGAGGGCGCAGATCCTTCCCCCTTACCCTGCTACTGATGGACTCTGGGTGGCTGATAGGTGAAGTCTAAGGTTACCTGTCCTCAGCTGCAGGGTCCCAACTCCTCCTTGGTGTCCCAGGGTTGTCCTACATCAAGTTATATGAACAGTGACACGTGACAGCTGCCATTCTGAAGCAAAGCAAATTAAATGTCACAGAGAGAAAAAGCCTCTTTAGAAAACTCTCTTTATTCTAATGAGCACATCCTGATTGCTTGCGATTGGACACGATTGTCCTCAAAGGAGACCCGCCTTATAACACCTGAAGGATGAAGGCCATCCCCGGTGCTTAAACTGCACTGAACCACTGCTTTTCTTGCTTACAGTTCTGAACTGCTCTCCTCTCCTGCAACTGTACTTATTGTTTGACTGAGACAAGACCATTACTTAGCAAAGCAACTTGGGAGGGAGTTTTTAATAAAAGTTATTACATGAAATATAGTGTATTGTATTCAAACGCTTTATGTTGCAACCTGAATGTTAATACTGTCAAATCAACAATAAAACCCAAGTGATGATTTGTATGTTCTGCTTTTTCCGCCACAAAATGAATTGTGCTTTTTAAGTGTTATATACTAATTTTCCTCCTCGTTACAGGCTAGTCAAAAGTAGGAAACCAGAAAGGCACTGTCTTTTCTTTTCCTAGACGTTAGAGAAAACTCCACACGCCTACACACCTCTGTGCAAAGCATATATCCAGGTGTTAACGGGCACTGCATGAGGCTGACTGATTCCTCCATGACTGACTGACTCCGTCTGTGGAGGGCAGAGTTGTCTCTGCCCCTCCATTTCTCCTTCTGACTCACCTCTCAGACTTTTTTCACCCTATGCCAATCACCAGCTTTGGTCGCAGGAGTCTGTCACTTCAGTAAGTCCAGGAAAACTCTGAAATTTTAGATAAGCTCCTGAAAAGGATGTGTGCAAATACTACACTTCTGATTTCACCTGTTTTGAATGTAGATTTTACCAGTCAAAATAAAATTACATTTCTATGACTGCTTACAATAATTAGTTTTGCACTAACCAAAAATGTTCCAACGATGTAAAAATACGAAACCTAAATTTATTAACCATGATTTTCACAATAAATGTGGGACATAGGCAAGAGCATAAAGGGTTTTCATACAGTGCACTGGGTTCATACTCACTGTCTGGCTCCCCAGGGACCTCCTCAGATCCTCCAGCTCTGCTCCTTGGCGTCTAGTGTCTGGACTTTTAAGTATTTGTATTTAAAATGCACTGTCTTAACCAATCTTTACAGGAATGGAACAAACAGATACACGGTTTGGTCCTGAGTTTGAGGCTGAAATACTTTTAGCAGTCTAGGCTATAAATCCTTGGGCTAGATGAAGGGAGAGTTTATCAGGGAAAAGATTAAGTTTAAACCCAGCATTTCCGTGTTGATAACAGCATGATTATTGCCATCAAGCTCATGCACTGCATATCTCACTAGGAAGTTGCTCTAGTGTATCACTCAGCTTCAAGGTCTGTTCAGAGGATTTTTGCTGTGCTCTCTTGTTAGCTTTGGATTGACCTTGTCTTTTTCCCTTTAAGTTTGTGTTTGCTTCAGGAACAAGCTTTAGGATAATTTTACGAACGTTTACAAAGACAAGGCTAAAGCTACTCAGGCTGTCTCATGTCATGGTCCACAAATGCTGCAGCTGAAAATTAGGGTATGATATGCAGCTCTATTTTAAATATATCTTTATTAATATATAGACACTTCAGCAGGTTAATATGTAATAATTGACCAGTCCTATTTAGGTATGGCTGTTGCAAGGAGAATAACATCAAAATCTGCTTGTTTGCTGAAACTTCACTGCAAGCAGGTGCTTATACATCACTTACACTTCCTCTTAGCCCCCGCAGTTAACCTGATCCCGTTGCCCATGGTGCTTCTTGGTGGCTAGCCAAGGCCCTGGAGTGTGGAGCTGGGCTGCCAGCCAATGTTTGGATGACCTGCGGGAGCACATGCAAAGAATATCTGTAGAATCCTTCTTTTTCAGACTGCAGTTTGACATATTCAAGGATTTACATCATGTCCTCTTTTTTGGCCTCAACAGTGCTGCTCTTTCTGAGACTTCCCAACAGTATCTTTCCCCTCACAGTTATTAAACGTGACACGCACTGTCTCCCCAGCAGTGTCTCTGCTGTTTAAGACCAGCTGGGCACTGCAGCTCTTCCTCTTATCACCTGCCGAAGGCTAGAACGACCGGACCTCTACAAACCTCTTGTTCCTTGGACAACACCACGGGTTGTGCCTGGTCAATATTACGCACTAATGATCTTCCTTCTGCTTGTTCAATATCATGCACAGATGATCTTACATGCACCTTGTGATCAAAGCACATTCACCTCCATCAGCTGCATAGTAGTCCTAACAAACAGAACATGCTGGATGGAGCATTTGTTGAATAATGCAGGTATTTTAAACTTATTACCTGTGTGGTGTTTTGGTATTCCTGAACACAGAAGACCAAACCAGCAATATATTTGTATAAAGCAAATGAATGAAATTCTTCACAGTCCATCTTCTTAATTCCTTGTCAGTCTTGGCTGGTCTTGATAAAGTATTTGAAAGATTCAGATGCTGCTTCTCTGTGCAGACAGCACAGGTTTCCAGCTCAGGAACCTGCCTTGGGCTCCTTAAGCTGGGTTGTGTTGTGGCAGGATGGGTCTGTTCACCGTACGCTTTGAAATTATGCAGTGGTTAAACATGTTCAACTATACATCATTGTCTACTGAGTGTAAATCAAGTGACCAGGTTTCAGCTGTGCAGATAATCTGTCTCATCTTGCACATTTGTTGAACCAAAACCTGCAATCAGGATGGGAAACTGCTGCAGTTTGCTTGGCAAAGTCTTGGTGATAAACTTTGGTGGCCAGTGTTGCAAGTATCGTTGCAGTCATACAGAATCACAAATTACCACTTGAATTGAAGCTATATTTGCTGAATGATTTTTCTTCAATATGTAGGACTTCAGATGGTTTGAAAAATGGATTGAAATTTCTCTTGGTTGTACAACAACATTGATCCTCATAAGATGGAAAACCTCTCAGATCCCCTTTTAAAAGACCATAGTGTTGCCATAAAAAGACTTGTTTCATATGAATGTCTTAGTTCTATGATTCATGATAAAACTGAAGAAATTTTTCTTTATCATACAGGAAAATGCTTAGCTCTATTGAAATGCTGGGTTTGAACCCCGAGCCCTGAATTCAGGCTGACATGTGGGTGCTCCCCACAGCCCTTCCTACGGGGGGGTGGTTTTGCCTTTCAGCTGCCCCCAGGGTGGGGCCGGCCCTGCAGGAGCCAGGAGGGAACTGAGCCCCAGGTGTCCCCCATTGAGTGAGGGATAAAAGCTGGGAGCACTGGCAGGAGGGGAGGAGTGTCTGTCTGTGGGGTGGGGGCACTGCCCAGAGCTCCCTGCTTGGGGAAGGACCCTCCTGCCTCTCCTGGAGCTGGGCCCTGCTCAGGTCAGTGCTTTGTAGACATGGGCTAGGGGAGAGAAATATGTGGCTGCCTTTATCTCAGGTGATTACCTTGCTGACTTGGTTGTCTCCTATTCCACCTATGGGAGACTTCGGTTCCTTATTTGTTCTGCCTATTGTCAGTTGTGCAGTATTGTTTTTGGGATTGTTGAGGGTGATGTTGATTGCTTGTGAACTAATTGACTTGTTTGTACTCCTGGTGATTGTTCCTGTATCGACCTTCCTGTGTTCAATACAGTAGAGTTCCTGGTTTGTGTTCCTGCTGGCTGTGGCATTTATGCTGGGCCTAGAAACTGGCAAAGCACTCTATCCAAAAGAGAACACCAAAAGGGCAGGTGGAAATTTCAACAGGCAAGAAAGTTTTTTGTGGTGACCAAAGACTAGTTTTGTAGATTCTGGCTTTTGCTTTGGTTGCTTGTCTCTAAGTGTAATTTGTATAATTGTGATAATGTCAATAAGTGTAGAAAAAAAAAGCGCTGCAGGAAAGTGAAACTTGTGCCTATATGTGTGTGATAGTTCCATGGCCTCCTACGTGTTGGGAGTGCGTTCAGGAAAAGAGTCTGCACATAAAGTTTATAAATGATAGTGTCTGAGCAATTCCCTCAGAACAGAGTAGTGCCTCACTCGAGAACAGGCAGAGCTCTGTGCTCACTGCCTGCTCTGTGGCACCCCTCTTGCTCCTTGTTTCTCTCTTAGCACAACCATGGCCTCAGCGTTTGGTGCTCCTGCCACTCTTCACTTACAGCTACAGCAGTGGCCCAGGCTCACCTTTTATGACTCAGCCCCTGCTGAAGGACAGAGCAGTGGCTGAGTTGTGAGTTGTAGGTGACGTCTGGGATTCCGCAGGGTACCTGAGACACCTGCCTGGGTACTTAAGAGAGATCCATGCTCTTCCAAAGGGGCAGGTGCAGGCCAGGTGGGTATCTGAGATAGTGCTGCCTACCCATGCTCAGGCAACTAAATCACACTCTCAGACCCCCTCCACAATCAAGGGGGAACAATAATAATGTTTTAGAGGATGATTCGAGTTACTAGGTAAGTTGAATCATGCTGCTATTTCTTTTTTTGTCAACTGGAGAAGACTCTTCAGATGGTAATGCTCCCAGTGCTAAGCATCTCAGTTTGATTAAAGCTGGTTTTGTACATCTAGCTCTTCCAGGTGACACAGTAACTGTGCAGAAAAGCATGTGCTGATTCTAATTACTTTCTGATTAGAACCAGGCAAAGTGTTTTTCTCTGAATAATGTATTTATGAAAAACCCCCTACTGTTTCAAGGTGCCTAAAAATAATTCCTGATATTTGTCTCAATTTTGCCAGAAGAGTGGGTTGTATAAAAGTGACAGCAAGCATAAGGAAAAGTCAGAGCAGTTTGCTTTGATATTTTTGGAAATGGTTGTTCCCTGGTTTGTCTGCTGGGTACAGCTCTTATGCCAAGAGGGGCAAAAGGGGACAGGCACCACATTGCCAGAGGAGGGGAAACATGCTGCCTCTTCCTTGTGCTCCAGCGGTTTGCCTGCTGGTAGCCATTCAAAGCTTTACTCTCTTCATTCTGATTCTCTTCTGATTGGAAGCCTGTTGGTCTTAGTTGATGGTGGGCTGGCTGGTAGGCTGCAGCTGTGGGAGGTCATGGCACTTAACGCTGGTTTGTTTCTAACCACTGGTTGCCTCGGAGTAGATGTTAGTGTGCTGGAGGCAGGGCCGGTCTCCTGAACCGGGGCTGCGCCTCTGCCTCGCTCGGGGTGCTGTGGACAAGGGTTCCCCTTCTTTCCCTGCCCAAACATTGTTCTTCCTAGGGACATGGGCTGAACGCAGGGCTCTGGCAACATTGCCTCAGCCTCAACTGTTGATGCCACTGCCTTTGTAAATGTAAGCCAGGAAAGACTTGGTCTGGAGGGGGGGCTGGCATTTAAGTTTCCCTTTTACTGGCTCATTCTCATTCTGCTTTGAGTACTTCAGAATATTACACAAAGCAGAGAGGCATCCAATGGGAGGGATTACAACACCATCAAGGGCAGCCCACAGCTTGGTCGTTAGGAAGCTCTCCTGGAGCAGGGTGGTCCTTCATGTGGGACTCACAGATGCCTAACGTGAGTTGGGCTGCTGGCCACAAGGCATGCCAGTTTCTTGAGGAGAATTCCTGGTCTAGCTGTTTGTTTTCATTCCTTTTCCCTTTTTTTCCCCTCCAGAGAGCAAATGTCAGGACGACAGCACGTTTTTTCAGGGTGTTGTTTTGCTGGGTGGTTTTGACAAGGACTGGTGCATAGCATGGCTCCATCCCCAGGAGTGTGTCCGTGAGAAATAACGAGCAGCAGTCCTTGCTGCATCCCAACTCTGCACACAAAAGGCAAGGGTGACCTGAGATCTCCCAGCCTAAGCAGCCAGGACCTCTGAGGCTTTAAGAAGCACCTAGTTCTCTCTATTAGCTACCCAGGGAATAGCAGTCTAAGGGGGAAGGACTGCTTCCCTTCGTGCTGATCCCATCTAGCTGGGAGAGGAATGTCTGAGGAGAGAGGGTGCCCCACCTTTGCTGTATGCATTGGCAAATGCTACAAAAAGCAGATGTAATATCATCAAAAAATAGTGATAAAGCATTATCAGGAGACCTTGGGAATGCAATTCATTTGGGAACTTAAGTAAATGGCCTCTTAAAGGCTTTCTGTGTCTTGACAGGGAGAGCTGTAGAGGGGAATCTTAATTTATTTACATGCTGTATCAAATTAGATAATTTACACAAATTATCAGGCACAAATTGGACATCAAAGGAATCAACCTGATCTCTAGGAATTAGTTTATCTGTGACCTGTTTTAAGCTACCTGATAGGATTTTTATGCATAATTAATTAAAAAAGGACAAATGTTGTCATTCTGAACAAGGTTCTACCTTACTCATCTCACGAATCAAAGCTGTAGGTGTTCTTCTCACTGGCCACACATTACTCCACGACATACTCCTCATCTGAAAGACTTCTCACTCTCTTAAAATATCCATGAAATATTCTACTTGATAACCACTGACCTGGTTGCTTATTTCTATACTGCTGAACTAATTTCCTCTGAGGTAATTGACTCAATCAGTTTCTCATTATCTAGCTGATCCAGCCTTCACATTTTAATTTTAGATATTCCATAATTTTTAGTTTATCAGCTTCTAACTTTGATGTACACATTTGTGTAAATCACAATAATTAAAATACAAAATACTGTGTAGTAACAATTTCCTTATTAATTTTGATGTTGTTGATATTTTATCACTAAGAAATACCAAACTGTTGCATGTGAAATTGCCCTGCATTTTGAATTATTTTTATAATGGATTAATTATTAATACATATAAATAACCTGAAATGTAAGAGACATACAGAAACTTATGTACAAAATTATAGACACTAAATCTCAGTTTAGTGGGAGGTTAAAATAGCTATTTGCCAGTTGTGATAGGTAAGGAATAGTCAGATATTTAATTGTCTGTATTACAATAATAATTTGTAAGTGTCTGAAAACTTACTTGTAACTCAACAAATATATTCAACTAGAAGTGGGACAGGTACTTAACAGTAAGGAAAGAAAATCACATCATAGAATATTTAATATATAATTTTAGACATAAATTGGTATGCATATGAAGAAGTTGATGTGAAAGAGGGAAGTGAACGTGAAGGGAGAAACATTCCGACCGCACCGTGTCCTCATTATTAAAAATACTTTATTTTTGTCAAGGAAGTTGTTCTGCTGCTTTTTTTTCCTCTCCATATAAATGGAAACTTTCAGCATGGAATCCCAGAAAATCCCTTTGCAGATCTGTAAAAAAAGTCCTTTACTTGCAGCAGGTCTAGAATGCCACATTTTGAGTTCCATGGCTTTTGACACGTTAACCCTCTGCTCTTCAGGGACGTGGCTGGGATAAATTAGGCACCCTTGTGCTGGTGAGAGCATGCTAACCTGGGCTCTGAAGCTGTCTTTGAGCCAGACCTGTAGGGAGTGAGTGGTCTCTGCCTGAAAGCTGTTTTATGGTGACTTATGATATAAAAACATTGCAATGTAAGCACTTTGATCATGCTGTTGTCCTTAAGACACAATTGTGTGTCTTGGGTGTAACTGGCCAGCTTGAAGGTGTGGTGTGGTTATATGCTGCCTGCACCACTGAGGCACCTGCAGCCCCATGCTCCCTTCCCACGATGTCCTGGAGAAGGAGATTCCTTCCTGCGCCGTAGCAAGCGGCTTCCTTGGGACTGAAGAGGTTCTGGGGCTGAGCATTGCCCTGGCCTGACATGATCCCGAG
>NW_008611590.1:36655-40934 GCF_000691845.1 Merops nubicus | reverse complement strand
GCGGGAATTGCCCACTGAAGCTGTGCTGCAGAGCTGGTCTGCACTGCCGAGCTGCTGGCATTTATTGACTTTATCTGACAACCCCATGTTCATGCTTTAACCTTCCAGATGCTGAGGTACTGCTGGTGAATTTAATGTGAGGGGCGAGTCTGCTGCTGGAGCCAGAAACGGTGAAAGACATAGCTGCAGTATGAAAAATGAGAACATCACAGAGGTAGTGCCAAGAGACCAGGCACAGGCCAAGCCAGCCTCTGGGAAAGGTCAGTCCCGTGCACACGAGTCGGGGAAAAATGCTGGGCCAACGAACTTGCATGAATTAACTTTTTGCACTTCATTCTCTCTTGGGACTTTAGAGACTCTAACCCTAGAAAAATGCAGACAGAAGCTTCAGTTCATAGTCTTTTTGGTTTAAAAAAAAAAAGAGTTGAGCAAAGAGAGACTGCCTGGAGAGTGTAAAAGTGAAAAGATAATGACTGCTGAGGAGTTGTTCTTTCCTTTGTCTCGCCTCTCTCTTGTGTGCTGGAAATTTCATCCCAGCAAGTCATTTTCTTGTCACAGACTAGGCTTTGATACCAACCCCCATGAAGACAAGCTCTGTGGACAATAACCTGATAGTATATCTTCTGCAAAAAAAGGATATTCCCAGATAAAAATCTCCTCTACTGCTGTTCTTCAGACTTATGATCTTATATGATCACCAGACCCTTCCCAGAGTCCTCTCAGAGCCATTTCTGACTTTGCAAAAATACCACTTACCTTCCAGCTCTCTTGTACAACACAATGCTGCAGTTGCCTCACCTGTTTTTCTGCCATTCTTACCTGCAGTTAAGTAGTACCTAGGTGGTACTACTAGTAGTACCAGTGTAAGGAGAATGCAGTTAATGACAAAGTCTGAGTCGCCAAGCACCCACTGCAGCTGGAAGCCCTAGACCCAGCACTGGTGAGGTGCTAAGCACTGGGCGAGTGTGGCGACCATCACCAGATCGATATCTGGTGTTATCTGGGTGCCCAGAGGAGCGTGAAATGGGGTGGAGGTCTCGTGGTCCCAGTCTTCTGATGGCTTAAGCTCGAAACAAAAGGAGCCACCACCCCCCACCCATGCAGGTGTAAAATCACCGGACTTTGTGGCATTAACTTGAGTAACACTATTGTCTATAGTCATCCCCACCCGCACGTACACCCCGGTGATGCAATGTTAAAACTCGAGTATAAATATCACCCCAATATCAGCCTCAAAATTGGGACAGGGTCGACTCGGAACCATACCGATGACAGGACGGATTGACGAGTTCGCTCCTGCGCCATCCCCCCCACGTGGGACGCTGTGTGGGTAAGATTATTTACCTCAGCCAACGCTGAGAGATACTTTTCCTCCCAGAGTGTATTCATATTTTCTCCTCAGGAACATTTCTGTGCTTCCCTGAGTGTACCCTTAACTATTGTCGCGACTTTACTGGTTTTTTTTTTGGTCTGTTGTGTTTTCTGTTTAACGAGCTTGTCTATTTGCCAGGCCTTCGGGCCTACCGCGGGCAAGTTGTTATTGTTTTGTGTGAGTGTGTGCGTGTAATATACATATATGTCTAGTGTGTTGTTGTTGTTAGCAATAAATCTTTGGTTATACCCGTAGTTTTAACTTTATCACCGGCAATCCAAAAGAACCTGTATGTTGCGTGTAAATAAACTGTGCTATTACCTATAGCCACGGTCATAATTGGAATCTATTAAGGGACAAGTTCAGCCGCCCCTAGCCCCTCTAACATCTGAGGACCGGCTAGAAAGCAAGGGGATTTGTCTCTTACCAAATTTGTCTCTCCCTACCCCCTACCTACCTACCCCCCCTTCCCTTTCACGTAACAACCAGTAAGTAGTATCAAGCAGTACCTTGTAAGTACTGCTAGGTATCTAGTAGTCTCTAGAAACTAGGGTGGAGGTAAATAATGAGCTTCATATCTACAAAGCAACTCTTGGAGCTTGGAAGCTCTGAGGTGCTGAGTACCCTTCTCCTACCTTTTAAAGAACACAGGAAATTAAAAGTTTAATTTGGTTTCATGTATGTGTTCAAAGAGGGGAAAAGCATGTCCAGAGAAGGGCAATAAAGCTGATGAAGGGTCTGGGCCAAAGTCCTATGAGGAACAACTGGGAGAACTGAGGTTGTTTAGCTTGGAGAAGAAGGCTTGGGGAGAACTTCTTTCTCTACAACTACCAGAGAGGAGGTTGTAGCATCATAAGGGTCAGTCCCTCCTCCCAGGTAAGAAGATGGAAATAATGGAAATGGCCTCAAGTTGCTCCAGGGGAGGTTTACAGTGGATATTAGGAAAAATAAATATTCTCTGAAAAGGTTGTCAAGCACTCAGAACAGGCCAGAGAAGTGGTTGAGCCACCATCCCTGGTAGTATGTAAAAGGTGTATAGATGTGGCATTTAGGCATGTGGCTTAGTGGTGGACTTGACAGAGTTAAGATCAAGTGCAACCATTAATCTAAAGGTCTCTTCCAACCTAAACAACTCTATGATTCTACAACTGTGTGTTAATAGATAATTCTCACCTAATACCAGTGGAACAGAGCCAGAACTCGGATCATTTGCTGATGTGTTTCTAATATGAGACAGCCCTTGAAATGAGATGTTGCATTTAAAAGTGACCTAAAAGCCATTTGGAGAAAATTTCAGAGAGGATAAATATGCTGCTGAGGTGTATAAATATCTCCATGTTTGTTGAGAGCATGAACTCAGCAGTAACTTTAGCACTGTAGTAGCATTGCAGAGGCAGGGTACCTTCACAGTCATTCTGAACTTTACTTCCAGCCACCATATGGTAACCATCACTGGGCTCCAGGTCATTCACTGTCCTTGGAGAGCAGTATAGGTGAAGATGAGACTGATGATCCTGTAAACCACTCTGCACTGACTGTGTCACTGGCAAATTCTCATCAGTGACCCGAGATGCAATGTCTTTCCAAATTGCCATTCTCTCTGTGCCTGGCACAGTTTCAAGATTACCACCTGTGCAAAGGCAAGAATGACAAATCAAAACATGCAGAGTAACTTAAATTCAATGTCATGAGGTGATCAGGTATACATGTGTAATGTGGAGACATCTGTGGCTGAGTTCCTCAGGTCGACCTCCTTTATAGGCAACAGGGAGGATCAATCCTCTCCAGGCCAAACTTGGGAGCAGCAAGTATCTCCCATCCTAAATAAGATGTCAAGCACAGATTGGACAAAGCCTATCTGAAAGTACATTTGCTAACCAGGCGCTTGGGATGCCTGGCTTAGATAGAGACTTTGGAAAAACCAGGTGAGGATGAATCCCACTACATCTGACTTCTCCATATAACTGTGGAAACTCTCATTTTCCAGAGTATGTGCTTTAGAACAATATTTATTGCTCTAGGTGCTTTTGATCAGTCCCCAAAGTTATTTGTTTCTGGCCCCGTCTCTTCTGCTGAGGTAAGCATATGTGTAATTTTCTGTTTTAAGTCTACTTTAAGTAGATAAATGTTGCACCATTCTAATGCTGTCCCCTACTGCATTAAAATTTGTCACTTTCCTTCAGGTGAGAAGTGAGCATACAGTGTAGAATTTAATTTCATTACCCTCCTAGATGTGTGTATCAGCAGAAGTAGAGTTGAGGGCCATGAAATACAAGATGGTTTAGCACTTCAGTGGAACCCATACACCACATTTGCTATGCCATTATGCTGCTGAAGGAGAATAAGATAAATTAGTTCACCCACTTACTGTTTATCAAGTACATAAATGCTGTACTGTTTACTTTTTTTCTGAGCCATATATATGTTTCTGCATCTTTTAGAGGAAAAAAGGGTTGAATCTTACTGAATCTTCTCAGTTTCTCAAGTCAGGTGAAATGCAAGTTTGTGGCAAGCCACAAAATATAATTAGAGGTAATGTACAACCTAGGAGGAGGTCTAGATCCTTCTGTGTTTTTGATGCAATAGAAAAATCTCTTTGTAAGGAAGGCACAGTAGTCTCAAAGCAATTCAGAGTAATTTCTGTAGCAAGGACAGAAAGATCTTATGGCCTGGCCAGTTTTTGTCATATGCAAGGTACCAGGGCATTTTCACTGAACAGGAAATGATTTTGTTTCATGCTGTTTGTTGTCAGTGTCATACAACATATCAGTCTCAGTGTCTCATTTTCCAGCACCAATTATGTGAGGACTCCAGAGCTCAAGCCTCCAGTATTTCCTGAAAGCAAGAAGCTTGGGGGGAAAAGAGAGATCCATCATAAGCCTATGGAACTCTGGTTCCTGCATTATC